>NW_027492031.1:0-118352 GCF_021521415.1 Bidens hawaiensis | reverse complement strand
GGGTATGTTCACCGTTAACCCGAAAAAACTGAGTATCGGGCTATTCACCCAAAATGACCATATTTTCAGTCCTGGAGACCTGCATCCAATATTTTATGACCCTACGAAAGAATCGGATCGATTTGATGTCCTTAGAGCTTTCCCGTGTCCCGTTCGAAATTTTTCTATTACGGCCAAAGGGGTATGTTCACTGTGAGCATGAAAAAAACTGATTATGGTGCTATTCACCGAAAATGACCATATTTTCGGTCCTGAAGACCTTTATCAAATATTTTATGACCCTACGAAAGAATCGAATCTTACCATATTTTCGTTCCTGGAGACTTTCATAGAATATTTTATGACCCTAGAAAAGAATCGGTTCAATTTGATGTCGAAAAAGCTTTCCCGTGGGCTGTTCAAAATTTTGATACAATGGCCAAAGGGGTAGTTCACCGTCAGCCAGAAAAAACTGAGTATGTGCTATTCACCGAATATGATCATATTTTCGATCCTGGAGACCTCCATCGAATATTTTATGACCCAACGAAAGAAGAGGATCAATTTGATGTCTCTAAAGCTTTCCCGTGGCGCGTTCGAAATTTTGCTACTACGGCCAGAGGGGTATGTTCACCGTCAGCCCGAAAAATCTGAGTATGGGGATATTCACCGAAAATGACCATATTTTCGGTCCAAGAGACCTGCATCGAATATTTTAGAACCCTACGAAAGAATCGGACCGATATGATGTCCCTAGAGCTTTCCCGTGGCCCGTTTGAAATTTTGCTACTACGGCCAAAGGGGTATATTCACCGTCAGCCCGAAAAAACTGAATATGGGGCTATTTACCCAAAATGACCATATTTTAGGTCCTGGAGACCTGCATCGAATATTTTATGACCCTACGAAAGAATCAGATCGATTTAATGTCCCTAGAGCTTTCCCGTGGCCCGTTCGAAATTTTTCTACTACGGCCAATGGGGTATGTTCACTGTGAGCATGAAAAAACTGAGTATGGGGCTATTCACCGAAAATGACCATATTTTCGGTTTTGGAGACCTGCATCGAATATTTTATGACCCTACGAAAGAATCTGATCGATTTAATGTCCCTAGAGCTTTCCCGTGGCCCGTTCGAAATTTTGCTACTATGGCCAAAGGGGTATGTTCACTGTGAGCATGAAAAAACTGAGTATGGGGCTATTCACCGAAAATGACCATATTTTCGGCCCTGAAGACCTTTATCGAATATTTAATGACCCTACGAAAGAATCAGATCGATTTCATGTCCCTAAAGCTATCCCGTTGCCCGTTCGAAATTTTGCTACTACGGCCAAGGGGGTATGTTCACCGTTAACCCGAAAAAACTGAGTATCGGGCTATTCACCCAAAATGACCATATTTTCAGTCCTGGAGACCTGCATCCAATATTTTATGACCCTACGAAAGAATCGGATCGATTTGATGTCCTTAGAGCTTTCCCGTGGCCCGTTCGAAATTTTTCTATTACGGCCAAAGGGGTATGTTCACTGTGAGCATGAAAAAACTGATTATGGTGCTATTCACCGAAAATGACCATATTTTCGGTCCTGAAGACCTTTATCAAATATTTTATGACCCTACGAAAGAATCGAATCTTACCATATTTTCGTTCCTGGAGACTTTCATAGAATATTTTATGACCCTAGAAAAGAATCGGTTCAATTTGATGTCGAAAAAGCTTTCCGTGGGCTGTTCAAAATTTTGATACAATGGCCAAAGGGGGGTAGTTCACCGTCAGCCAGAAAAAACTGAGTATGTGCTATTCACCGAATATGATCATATTTTCGATCCTGGAGACCTCCATCGAATATTTTATGACCCAACGAAAGAAGAGGATCAATTTGATGTCTCTAAAGCTTTCCCGTGGCGCGTTCGAAATTTTGCTACTACGGCCAGAGGGGTATGTTCACCGTCAGCCCGAAAAATCTGAGTATGGGGATATTCACCGAAAATGACCATATTTTCGGTCCAAGAGACCTGCATCGAATATTTTAGAACCCTACGAAAGAATCGGACCGATATGATGTCCCTAGAGCTTTCCCGTGGCCCGTTTGAAATTTTGCTACTACGGCCAAAGGGGTATATTCACCGTCAGCCCGAAAAAACTGAATATGGGGCTATTTACCCAAAATGACCATATTTTAGGTCCTGGAGACCTGCATCGAATATTTTATGACCCTACGAAAGAATCAGATCGATTTAATGTCCCTAGAGCTTTCCCGTGGCCCGTTCGAAATTTTTCTACTACGGCCAATGGGGTATGTTCACTGTGAGCATGAAAAAACTGAGTATGGGGCTATTCACCGAAAATGACCATATTTTCGGTTTTGGAGACCTGCATCGAATATTTTATGACCCTACGAAAGAATCTGATCGATTTAATGTCCCTAGAGCTTTCCCGTGGCCCGTTCGAAATTTTGCTACTATGGCCAAAGGGGTATGTTCACTGTGAGCATGAAAAAACTGAGTATGGGGCTATTCACCGAAAATGACCATATTTTCGGCCCTGAAGACCTTTATCGAATATTTAATGACCCTACGAAAGAATCAGATCGATTTCAATGTCCCTAAAGCTATCCCGTTGCCCGTTCGAAATTTTGCTACTACGGCCAAGGGGGTATGTTCACCGTTAACCCGAAAAAACTGAGTATCGGGCTATTCACCCAAAATGACCATATTTTCAGTCCTGGAGACCTGCATCCAATATTTTATGACCCTACGAAAGAATCGGATCGATTTGATGTCCTTAGAGCTTTCCCGTGGCCCGTTCGAAATTTTTCTATTACGGCCAAAGGGGGTATGTTCACTGTGAGCATGAAAAAACTGATTATGGTGCTATTCACCGAAAATGACCATATTTTCGGTCCTGAAGACCTTTATCAAATATTTTATGACCCTACGAAAGAATCGAATCTTACCATATTTTCGTTCCTGGAGACTTTCATAGAATATTTTATGACCCTAGAAAAGAATCGGTTCAATTTGATGTCGAAAAAGCTTTCCCGTGGGCTGTTCAAAATTTTGATACAATGGCCAAAGGGGTAGTTCACCGTCAGCCAGAAAAAACTGAGTATGTGCTATTCACCGAATATGATCATATTTTCGATCCTGGAGACCTCCATCGAATATTTTATGACCCAACGAAAGAAGAGGATCAATTTGATGTCTCTAAAGCTTTCCCGTGGCGCGTTCGAAATTTTGCTACTACGGCCAGAGGGGTATGTTCACCGTCAGCCCGAAAAATCTGAGTATGGGGCTATTCACCGAAAATGACCATATTTTCGGTCCAAGAGACCAGCATCGAATATTTTAGGACCCTACGAAAGAATCGGACCGATATGATGTCCCTAGAGCTTTCCCGTGGCCCGTTTGAAATTTTGCTACTACGGCCAAAGGGGTATATTCACCGTCAGCCCGAAAAAACTGAATATGGGGCTATTTACCCAAAATGACCATATTTTAGGTCCTGGAGACCTGCATCGAATATTTTATGACCCTACGAAAGAATCAGATCGATTTAATGTCCCTAGAGCTTTCCCGTGGCCCGTTTGAAATTTTTCTACTACGGCCAAAGGGGTATGTTCACTGTGAGCATGAAAAAACTGAGTATGGGGCTATTCACCGAAAATGACCATATTTTCGGTTTTGGAGACCTGCATCGAATATTTTATGACCCTACGAAAGAATCAGATCGATTTAATGTCCCTAAAGCTTTCCCGTTGCCCGTTCGAAATTTTGCTACTATGGCCAAAGGGGTATGTTCACTGTGAGCATGAAAAAACTGAGTATGGGGCTATTCACCGAAAATGACCATATTTTCGGCCCTGAAGACCTTTATCGAATATTTAATGACCCTACGAAAGAATCAGATCGATTTCATGTCCCTAAAGCTATCCCGTTGCCCGTTCGAAATTTTGCTACTACGGCCAAGGGGGTATGTTCACCGTTAACCCGAAAAAACTGAGTATCGGGCTATTCACCCAAAATGACCATATTTTCAGTCCTGGAGACCTGCATCCAATATTTTATGACCCTACGAAAGAATCGGATCGATTTGATGTCCTTAGAGCTTTCCCGTGGCCCGTTCGAAATTTTTCTATTACGGCCAAAGGGGTATGTTCACTGTGAGCATGAAAAAACTGATTATGGTGCTATTCACCGAAAATGACCATATTTTCGGTCCTGAAGACCTTTATCAAATATTTTATGACCCTACGAAAGAATCGAATCTTACCATATTTTCGTTCCTGGAGACTTTCATAGAATATTTTATGACCCTAGAAAAGAATCGGTTCAATTTGATGTCGAAAAAGCTTTCCCGTGGGCTGTTCAAAATTTTGATACAATGGCCAAAGGGGTAGTTCACCGTCAGCCAGAAAAAACTGAGTATGTGCTATTCACCGAATATGATCATATTTTCGATCCTGGAGACCTCCATCGAATATTTTATGACCCAACGAAAGAAGAGGATCAATTTGATGTCTCTAAAGCTTTCCCGTGGCGCGTTCGAAATTTTGCTACTACGGCCAGAGGGGTATGTTCACTGTCAGCCCGAAAAATCTGAGTATGGGGCTATTCATCGAAAATGACCATATTTTCGGTCCAAGAGACCTGCATCGAATATTTTAGGACCCTACGAAAGAATCGGACCGATATGATGTCCCTAGAGCTTTCCCGTGGCCCGTTTGAAATTTTGCTACTACGGCCAAAGGGGTATATTCACCGTCAACCCGAAAAAACTGAATATGGGGCTATTTACCCAAAATGACCATATTTTAGGTCCTGGAGACCTGCATCGAATATTTTATGACCCTACGAAAGAATCAGATCGATTTAATGTCCCTAGAGCTTTCCCGTGGCCCGTTCGAAATTTTTCTACTACGGCCAAAGGGGTATGTTCACTGTGAGCATGAAAAAACTGAGTATGGGGCTATTCACCGAAAATGACCATAATTTCGGCCCTGAAGACATTTATCGAATATTTTATAACCCTACGAAAGAATAGGATCGATTTCATGTCCCTAGAGCTTTCCCATTGCCCGTTCAAAATTTTGCTACTATGGCCAAAGGGGTATGTTTACTGTGAGCATGAAAAAACTGATTATGGGGCTATTCACCGAAAATGACCATATTTTCGGCCCTGAAGACCTTTATCGAATATTTAATGACCCTACGAAAGAATCAGATCGATTTCATGTCCCTGAAGCTATCCCGTTGCCCGTTCGAAATTTTGCTACTACGGCCAAGGGGGTATGTTCACCGTTAACCCGAAAAGACTGAGTATCGGGCTATTCACCCAAAATGACCATATTTTCAGTCCTGGAAACCTGCATCTAATATTTTATGACCCTACGAAAGAATCGGATCGATTTGATGTCCTTAGAGCATTCCCGTGGCCCGTTCGAAATTTTTCTATTACGGCCAAAGGGGTATGTTCACTGTGAGCATGAAAAAACTGATTATGGTGCTATTCACCGAAAATGACCATATTTTCGGTCCTGAAGACCTTTATCAAATATTTTATGACCCTACGAAAGAATCAAATCTTACCATATTTTCGTTCCTGGAGACTTTCATAGAATATTTTATGACCCTAGAAAATAATCGGTTCAATTTGATGTCGAAAAAGCTTTCCCGTGGGCTGTTCAAAATTTTGATACAATGGCCAAAGGGGTAGTTCACCGTCAGCCAGAAAAAACTGAGTATGTGCTATTCACCGAATATGATCATATTTTCGATCCTGGAGACCTCCATCGAATATTTTATGACCCAACGAAAGAAGAGGATCAATTTGATGTCTCTAAAGCTTTCCCGTGGCGCGTTCGAAATTTTGCTACTACGGCCAGAGTGGTATGTTCACCGTAAGCCCGAAAAATCTGAGTATGGGGCTATTCACCGAAAATGACCATATTTTCGGTCCAAGAGACCTGCATCGAATATTTTAGGACCCTACGATAGAATCGGACCGATATGATGTCCCTAGAGCTTTCCCGTGGCCCGTTTGAAATTTTGCTACTACGGCCAAAGGGGTATATTCACCGTCAGCCCGAAAAAACTGAATATGGGGCTATTTACCCAAAATGACCATATTTTAGGTCCTGAAGACCTGCATCGAATATTTTATGACCCTACGAAAGAATCAGATCGATTTAATGTCCCTAGAGCTTTCCCGTGGCCCGTTCGAAATTTTTCTACTACGGCCAAAGGGGTATGTTCACTGTGAGCATGAAAAAACTGAGTATGGGGCTATTCACCGAAAATGACCATAATTTCGGCCCTGAAGACATTTATCGAATATTTTATAACCCTACGAAAGAATAGGATCGATTTCATGTCCCTAGAGCTTTCCCATTGCCCGTTCGAAATTTTGCTACTACGGCCAAGGGGGTATGTTCACCTTCAACCCGGAAAAACTGAGTATCGGGCTTTTCAACCAAAATGACCATATTTTCAGTCCTGGAGACCTGCATCTAATATTTTATGACCCTACGAAAGAATCGGATCGATTTGATGTCCCTAGAGTTTTCCCGTGGCCCGTTCGAAATTTTTCTTTTACGGCCAAAGGGGTATGTTCACTGTGAGCATGAAAAAACTGAGTATGGGGCTATTCACCGAAAATAACCATATTTTCGATCCTGAAGACCTTTATCGAATATTATATGACCCTACGAAAGAATCAAATCTGACCATATTTTCGGTCCTGGAGACTTCCATAGAATATTTTATGACCCTAGAAAAGAATCGGTTCAATTTGATGTCGAAAAAGCTTTCCCGTGGGCTGTTCGAAATTTTGCTACTATGGCCAAAGGGTTAGTTCATCGTCAGCCAGAAAAAACTGAGTATAAGGCTATTCACCGAATATGATCATATTTTCGATCCTGGATACCTCCATCGAATATTTTATGACCCTACGAAAGAATAGGATCAATTTGATGTCTCTAAAGCTTTCCCGTGGCGCGTTCGAAATTTTGCTACTACGGCCAGAGGGGTATGTTCACCTTCAGCGCGAAAAATCTGAGTATGGGGCTATTCACCGAAAATGACCATATTTTCGATCCTAGAGACCTGCATCTAATATTTTATGACCCTACGAAAGAATCAGATCGATTTGATGTCCTTAGAGCTTTCCCGTGGCCCGTTCGAAATTTTTCTATTATGGCCAAAGGGGTATGTTCACTGTGAGCATGAAAAAACTGATTATGGTGCTATTCACCGAAAATGAGATAAAAGGTGAGATCGTTATCAGGAAATTCGTTAAAGACCGTATAATAACTATATTAAAGTTTAGAGGTAGACAAATAAATTAGTTAAAGAAAAAAAAAACAACAATATTTCCGTCCACTTAATGAATATGTTGGCCAAAGTGATTTACAAATGTAAAACAGTAGAAGTAATTCTTAAATGTAAAATTCAATAATTTAAAAGGGTGTATATTTCAATAGTATATGTATATTCACGAAATTTTACGCGAAGTTGTTTAATTAACTTTGATGGCTTGTTCGAAACTAGCTCGAAAGAATCTCAAGTAAGTTTAGCATCAAGCCGGTTTGAGCTTGTATGATTAATATACAAGAAAAGATATAGGTTAAAGGTTAGTTATATTATCAGTTTTTAGTAGTAAAATGTATCATATTTCTCTCTTGTTTCTTTAAACTTTTATTCACCAAAACCATATCAAAACACACCAACTAGTTAAACCAAATATGCCTAGTTCAAAGATTAATAATTTGGATTATTTTGATAGATAAAACAATCTAAGTCTATCAAATGTTGCATCTTCTAAAGAAAGGAAGTATCATAATTTGCTTAAAAACAGTGACTATTTTGTCATCAGTTTGCATATACTGTACCGTACATTGTGACGTAATTTCATGTTACCTCAGTTGACCCGTAAGCCGAACTTAATGTGTACATCGTCGCTTGTAAGAATACATACCAAACCGAGTCGGCTACTTTTAGGTACAAAATATGTCTCATTACACCTTTCCAACTTCAAATTTCTTATAATGAGATATAATCCGAGTTAATGTGATTATTTTTAAGGAAACTCAATAAACTAGCTTGAGTACTAAAGGAATAGCTATATAACTTGAGTTAATATAATACTAGTAAACTAGTAAAGGATGTCATAAAGATCAGTAAAGCATACTCCGTGTGCAGAGTTTAATTATATATGAATATGTTAAAGTTTATATTATAAAACTGCCCATCAAAGAATATATGAACATGTTAAAGTTTATGAGGTTCTGTTATTAACAATTTACAAACCTCTGTTTAGCCCTGCTTGCGGTGCGCACATATGATGTATATATGTGTGAACCCTCGGGTGGGCAAAAGTGAAATTGCACTAATTTTGACGTTATTTTACTAATCTCGTGAAAATAACGTTAAAAGTGACGGACGGTTAATCAGGCATCATGTAGTGGCGTTGATAGCCGAAAGACAAGGGTACATGCACCGATCAGCCGGTCCCGATGATTTAAGTGCTATGTGCCTTATGTCCAAGGCTTGATGCAAAACTACTATCGAGCCGGGGGTCTCACCGGAAGCAGCCTCTCTATCCTTATGGGGTAGAGGTAAGGCTGTCTACATCTTACCCTCCTCAGACCCTACCATAGCTTTGCTATTGGTGGGATATACTGAGTACGATGATGATGATGATGTTTTTGACAACTAACGGGATCTGAATTGTTGCTCGAAAAAGTTGTCTAGCGGGATCATAGTTTCCTAATCTTGAAGATGCAGTTCATGAAATACTAAAGTCCACATCTTGAAGCATATGTTTACAAAAAAAAAATCTTATAAAGGAATCTCAAGGTGTCACTCGTGAATGATACTTCAAACCGAAATATTATAATGCAAAAATTTCTAAAGAAAACCAATCGGTAATCACACAGAGCTACCAACTAAGAACGCGTAAACTGTTTTGAAAATCAAATTAAGAACAAAGCTAATAACAAAACAAGAGAATAAATGCATTGATATTAGATAACAAAATGCATGATTAGCATTTACTCTCATTGACAAAACAAGTAATGTTCACCGCTCTAATAAAGCAAGCATGCCTGAATACACAAGGCATGAACCGAAACGTACGTAATGTGAAAAAATATACCTATTTGATATAACAATAATGATATGAATCCAAAAGCAAAATGGCTTACAATTCAGTACATAAAAGTATAAAACTAACCAAGTCAAAAGCTTTGGTTGACCAAACCTCGTCAAACATGAATCAAAACGCTTATACGCCCGAGATCTTGCCAGATATGCCCTTCTCTTGATCTTCTTCCAAATACTCATCACCATCATCCGCCTTCTCCATCAGCTTATTAGCCGCCGGGTCCCGCTGCGCAGCCGCACCACTAACTCCCGTCACAGACTGCTGATACATAATCCCTCCCGCAATCGTCACAAGCAGACAAACCAACCCAAACGGGCTCGCATGCTTATCCCAAATCAAAACATTAATCGCCACCGTCAAAAACTTATTCACCACACCCGTAACAGTAAACGCAGTCGCGGAAATCGCCTTCCGGCACGCAAACCCAAAGAAACTAATCAAAAGCCCAAACACGCACGACAACGAGACCGCAACAACCGCCACCGTCTCAAACAAATCCCCACGGTTCTCCCCAACCGACGCAAACACATCCGAATACTCACCCGTCACAACCCAAAACACCGGAGCCATCATCAACGACAACAAGTTGTTATAATAAACAAAACCCCAAGTATTCAACCCAAGATTCGTAACCATATGTTTAATATACACCATCTCCGTCGTAATCGTGATCAAATACGCAAACGCCCACGAATACGCAGTCAAAGTAAACCCCGAATCAGTCGCGACATACCCAACCGCACCCATTAATATAACCACAAGTGATAAAAATGTAATCTTTGACGGAACCGGTTGTTTTCTAAACATGGTATCAGCTAAAGCAACTAGTAACGGAGTCAATGATCTAAACACAATAAACGTATCGACATTCGCGTGTCGTAAAAGATTCGTATTCGTAAAGATTGCTAAGTAAAACACAAAGGCAGCAGGCAAGAATCTTTTAGCAGTATCGTACACAAATGGGTCATGATTCAAAACCCCTAATTTGCCTAAGACCCGGACGCCTAAGGCGGATGTTAAGTACTGTAAGGCGGTTAATAAACCTGGGTAATTGAATTTGGTGATGGCGAATTTGTTGATTACTGATAATAAGCTTGAACAGAGTGCGTACCCGATTACGAGACTGGTGGTGGTGTAATGGTGTTTTGGGACTGCCATTTGGGTTTGGATTCGGGTTCCTGAAATGGGTTTTGGGCGGATTTGGATTTGGGTTAGTGGATGATTGGATCTGGTGGGTTGATTGAGATCTAGTGATGGGTAGGTTGAAGATGAAGAAGATGAAGAATAGAGTGAGTAGTGAGTGATTGGGTTGATTAATGAATGCCGTGTTCTATGGGATTCGATTATGTGTTTTGTGTAGTTTTTACGTTGTCGGGTTTATTCGATTATGTTTGTTACAATACTGGAATTATAGCAGAAAATAAATTCGTTGAATTGAGATATAAGAAACTTGAAATATTTAAGTCGATGTTTATTCGGTTGTAAAACCCGGGTGTGTTGGTAGACGACGAGAGATGTCAATGTAACTGGGTGTTGATAAAACCCGGGGTTAAAACTCGAGTGTTGGTAAAACCTGAGTATTGCTGGTAAAACCTAATAAAAGAATTCAATATAGGTATTTGGTCGGTAAATCTGGGACATTGGTAAAACCCGAGCGTTAGTAAAACATGAGTTTTACAATGGAGAGTCGGCACTTATGTTTGTTAATCAGTAAAAACTAGAGTTGGTGAAACCCATACATTGAAAATAACCCAGGCGTTGGTAAAACTCAAGTGTTGTTGGTAAAACCTGAGTATTGGTAAATCTGAGCGTTATGGCAGTAGCATCATGCGTTAGTAGTTTTTACATTTCTGGTTTATTTAAGGGTGTTTAAACGAGCTTTTTTTAACGGGTGATGATGATGATGAGGATGATGATGATTATGATGTTGATGTTAATGATGATGATGGTGATGGTGGTGGTGATGATAATTATGTTACATAATCGATTATGTTACATTTTTTATAATGTTACATTTTCGATAATGTTACATAATCGATTATGTTACATTTTCGATTATGTAACGTTTTCGATTACGTTACATAATCGATTATGTAACTTTTTCAATTATGTTACATAAATTATGTTACGTTTTTTATTATGTTACATTTTCGATTATGTTACATAATCGATTATGTTACATTTTCGATTATGTTACATAATCGATTATGTTACATTTTCCATTATGTTACATAATCGATTGTGTAACATTTTCGATTATGTTACATAATCGATTGTGTAACATTTTCGATTATGTTACATAATCGATTAAGTTAAATAATTGATTATGTTACATTTTCGATTATGTTACATTTTGGATAACCGTTTTTCAATTTTTATTTATGGGTTTTTTATTGTCCGGTTTCAAACCAGTAGACAAAAAAAACTTAATTGACTTGGAGCTGTTAAAATCAAATCTGATTACGAATCGGGTTTTATGTTCAATGTAGAACAGAAACTAAATTCGTAAGCTGGTTTTGTCACAATGTCGTTAAAAGATGACTTATTTGTCCTCTTTGAGTCATCTGGTAACCAAGACTGGGTAGGTGATCACAATGTTGACTTGACATAGTTGTGTCATAGTCTTGATTATTTGACATTTTTCATAATAATGAAAATACCACACAGACATTTTAAAATATATGTATTTGGTTGGAACCGAATCACAAATAATGAACTTTCAAATTTTGTTGTTTAATAAATTCCAGTAACAGTCTTAATTAAGTTTTACTTTTGGGAGTTAAGCCAAAACTGAGTTTGTTATGTGGTTTATGGTGACCTGGCATGACTTTTGAATTCCATTTATCGGTGTTCGCTTCGGTAAGGAATATGCGAATCTTGTTGAAACAAAATTTATTAAAGGTAACATAGATGATTGATATAAGTTATGATCAATACCTTAGTATGATGCCCCTTACGATGCCATGATTTAGCTCTGAAACACAAAATCTATTCAATCATTAGCTAAGGTTTTCCACTTAATTCAAATTGTCATTCATAAGACTATGCGCGGTGGGCGTGAATATTGGGCGATTTTGGGTGAAAAGGGGCTACAACACCGCCCCCTGGGCGAAATTTGGGGTGAATTATGTGTAACATTTCGGGTTTTCCGTTTCCTTTCGGTTTGTAATCATTACCCGACCCGGGTTCGGGTTCGGGTATTTTATCAATAAAGTTCATTGTTGTTTATCATTTTACTTATTTATTTATTTTATTTGATTAAAACTATAATTCATGTGCAATATCTACCCTCAAACTAACAATTGATCCATTTTGCATCCAACCTCAAAGATCAAGGACCCAATTGCAATTATTATTCAACCTTTTCCTCTCCTCTTCACCCTCTCACGACACCGACGCCATACCCCCCCCCCCCTCTTCAATTTCGGACTCGCTAAACGCGTAATTGATCATACCATATCAATCCTTACCTTAATACGATCTCACCGACACCCTAAATTTGGTAAATTATTACCAATTGACAGCAAATTTCATAAATATTGGACCGCGGCTCTTTTGACCTTTTAACACTATAAATACCCAACCTCGTTTCAATTAAACTGGCACACACATCCCTAATAGCATCACGAAAGGAAACCCTAACTCAATTTTTACATTCGAAGCCGTCAAGACCTGATTCGTGTTCAAGCTCAGCCGCGAGACTCACACCACCATTAACCATCGATTCGTAACCTTTTCTGGTCATTATAATATAAATTATGTTCGTTTTTATGCGATTAACAAAAACCCCAACACAATTTTAACAAACACCAAGCAATTAAACGGATTTAAAATCTAGGGTTTTAATTTGGGGAAAAACAAGAACCAGATCTTATGCTTTTATGCTTCTGTTTCTATGTATTGAACAAGTAAAGGCGCTACTTAAAGTCTATACCGGCCCGGGGCGCGGGTTCGAATCCCCTAGGCCCGGTATTGTTGTTTTTAATTGTTATTTTTATTTTTATTTACTTTTAATCAAAGATTTTGATATTAATACATGTATATATACTTAAACTAGGTTAGAACCCTTGTAACACACGGGTTAGATTAAATAAAAAAACAAATTTAAAGCAAACAAATGTTTTGATAATTTAAAAACAAATATAACAAAATTAATTATTGCAAACCATAAAGCATTATTCTTAAACCATAATTAGAACTTGTCAAATGTCAAACCAACTAACCAATCAAACATAATAATAACAACAACTACCAACGTAAATGCGTTTACCCGTAAAACAAAACTGGAAACCTCAAACTAAAACAAACTCAAATTTTGTGTTGTTATTGCAAACCATAAACTATTATTACTCATAAACCATTAAAACTTTTGTACTGTCAAACCAACCAAACAAACAATCATCGTCACACGATACCTATTTTTCCTTAGATTTATAACTTGAATTTGCAACAACATCATAATCAATGTCATACATATCTCCAACTTTCCTTTTTTTATTGGATGGCGGAGAACTTTGACAGTTTGTGTCACCATTTGAATGTATGTAATTTTTACATGTTTTATAAAACCTTTATATGTTAATTACAAAATATGTTAATTAGTTCTTTTGAAGTAACACACCATACAAAAATTATGAAGTAACACACCGTCATATGTTAATTAGTTCTTTTGAAGTCAACATTGAGAAGTTTACTAAGGTATAATTCAAATAAACTAACTATTTTATGTAATTAGCAACTAATAGTTTTAATTAACCAAACAAAACCATTGAACTTTAAAACTAATAATCGTATGGAACCATTAATCGATCAAACAGATGAAGACAAAAATAAGTTTGTCTATCCTGCAATACAACATCTTTGCCATTTGAGTTACAGTCCCACTTTATGCCAATTTGTTTATATACCAGCAATACAGTATATTATAGATTTAGATTAATACCGAAAAGCATCGGTTTCAAACAAACATATAGCTAAAGAGAGAACTTAATTAGAAAGGAACTCCATAAGAAAGTTTACCTATTTAATGCAGTATATTACCCTTTTTGCTTGATTAGTTTTGCGAGTTTCTAAACCTTATCTTCAAATTGAGAAGATCTAATCATCAACTCGCAATTCAAATATTATGACCCGAAACCAAAGTTCTAAAATTGCACATAACAGAAATCCCGAATTATCAGTTTTACCATAAACAATCTGTAAAAAAAATTCCCTTACTAACATTTGACCAAAATGGCCCTGGTGCAAAATAATCCTTTTTGCCGTCTATTGATCCTTTACCTGATGCCAAACAATGTCTATATTTCTTTATATTACTCAAGCAACTTGTATGCATTATGCCATTCCTGTACCCTAAAACATTAAAAAACAAAAGGTAAAAGCATATTAAACATACATAAATATTAAGTTTACAAAATAAGACAAAATGGAAAAAAACTATCAAAAGAAAATAAACTACTTGCTCATTAGCGACAATCATTTCAATAGAAAATGCATAATTTAGATTCTCACATGTATGATAAGAAATAAAAAATTGTATGTGATGCATAATCACCAGTTTATGAAAATCATCCTAACATTAGTTTAAATACAATATGTAGAAGCATTATCAAGTTCTATCTTTGCTATTAAGTTAAGTTGTATTCGTTCTAGAAAATCTTCATTATCCGTTGGTTTTCCTTACATATATCTAAAAGTAAAAAAAAATCAATATAATAATGATTCTAACAACATGGCCAATATTAATAAAAAGGTGAATATATAAAACTAAGCTTACAATTTTTTGTCAATCTTCATTGTGTAATTTGTTGTGTAGAGGCGAAATGTATCTAATAATATTATAGTATGACACACAACCATACTGGAATCTCAAAACCCGTCATAAATCTTAGTATTTTGTTATGATTATATTTAATTCATATTGTCATTAACAACTAGGAATATTTGTTGGTGAACCTCGAGGAGCTTGACCGTTTTCCATCCTAGCCTTTTCTTTTATTATCTCGTCCCTGTTTATCCTACGCTATAAGGTGAGTTTATATATCCCCCTTTTTCATCTTTTAAATTTTGGGGGTGACATGTATACCCTATTTAAATTACTCATTTTTATTTATTCATCTATTCATAACACAATTCAATATATGTTTATGTGTGATTATTGCATGCTCTATGATAATGCTCTATGTGTTTAATTGTTTATTTTATGTTTAGTGGTTGGTATCTCATACTCATCTATCCTCATCTAGTATGATCATACACTTATCCAAGTACTTTGATTTCGTATCAATAGGAATGAGTCCACATCTATTTAGTTGTTTACATTTTTTCATGGGAATTGTGATGCTCGACATTAACATATGAATTGTGGTTTTTATCTATATATGTATCTCAACTAAAACTTATGTATTCTCACCAACATTCGTGTTGACAAACTTTATTTTATACATGCTACAGGTACAAGTAATTTACATTGATCAAGATTGAAGATATTAGTTTTTACCTTAGGATATTTATCCAAACAATAAATATGATGTGATTGTTTTGATTATTATAATTGTGTACTTGTTTTGATATTAATGAATTAAATAATTATTGTCACTTTAATTAGTGTCTTTTGAGCTACTGTCCAATCAATACGTTACGCCCCGGCATGTTCCGCCTTTGGTCGGGGTGTGACATTGTGGTGGGGGGGCAAGCTTTTGTCGCTGGATTATGTTGTGTGTGTGTGTGTGTGTTGGGGGGGGGGGGGGCGAAATGTGTTGTTTATTATTATATTGTATTGAGAGAGAGTGATATATATATGTGTATATATATATTTATATATAGGTCTAGAACACCATTACACCCCAAAAACAAAAACATACCCTTGTTGACTGGGCGCCACACGGCGCAAAACGCCTCATTTTGTAGTCTCTCCACTACGCATAGCCTAAAGGAATTTAGTAAGAAAATCTTTTAAATAATTAACACAACGAAATCAAAAGAAATAATCATCTAGGACAAAATCAAATACCTAAGATCCAGAAATAAAACAGGTATATATATTTTAGCCAACAAATATAACAGAAGTTGCTTATGACCACACAGATAATGAAGCCTATCAAGCAAAACATCTGTAAAAAAAACAAATGCAACAAAGTACGTATCCCATACGAAGAATACATACACACACTAAAATTAAACTAACAAAATAAATTTCACCTAAACTCAAAATGATTGAGTGAAAGTCTGAAACAATGAAGGCCGTGAATGAAATTAAACCATCAGCGTCATACGTCACAAAATAATCGATTAAACAAAATGAAGGAGCAACAAAATATAAGTAAGAAGATGGCATGCAGAGGTTAAGATGGAAGCGCTTTGCTGAAGACGAAACCAATGAACGCTTTGTAGTTGTTTTGATATTTAGATTATTTAGGGTTGAATCCGAATCGAATTTGGAATTGCGTGTTTTGAATTCGAATTGAATATGTCAAATCTATTTCTATTTCGAATGCGTATCCAACTTTAAATTTCGATTAGTTGAACCCTCATAGCCGAGACATTATCGCGTTGATGTGGACGAGTAAAGCCATACATAATGCTACACCAATAGACTAGCTATTGGTTTTATCTCATGATAAAATAACGTAAAATAACCGAACTCTTATTAATAATCTATTAAGCACATATAAGTTGATTATTATTAAAAAGTAAATAATATTGGTTTTGCTATTTAAAAGAGGGTTGCGGCGCAGCTTGTTGCTCGTTTACCTGTCACTTTATTGTAATCGTTTTATAGTAAATTATATATAAAATAATAATTATTATTAAAAAAATGTAAACTAAAACAAAGAGAGAAAAATGCGTCTTTTTCGCTATTTCTTTATTTAAGTTAATTATTATTATTAATATTATTATTATGAGAAAGTATCAAATAAGAAGTTTGGTTTTCCTAAGAAGGCTAGAAAGGAGGGTATTTAAGTCTACTATCTTAATATTGAAACCCATTTAATTTAATTTCAAAAACCCACTTAATTAAAACCCACTTAAATTTTCACTCATCTCCTACAACTACCACCGCCCACCGCCACCACATTGCTGGAAAAATCTTCGGAAATTTCGCCGAAAAATAAAACACAATGAAAATGACACAATGTAAAAAACATAATGGAAAAAACACTATGAAAATAAAAACACAATGACAAAAACACAATGAAAACACAATTAAATAACACAATGTAAAAAACACAATTGCAAAAAACACTATGAAAAAATAAAACACAATTATATAACACAATTTTGTAAAACACAATTATGATAAAACATACCTTGTAAAAACCCACGAATTTTTTTTTATAAAGCAACAAGGTACTCGTATAAAAGATAAAAAAACACTCGTTTTTATGGTGAAATTGTTTTGGAAAAAAAATGTCGTATAAAAAGTTATGGACGTTTTAAAATGATGGGTGAATTTGACATGTGCATTGCATGTGGAGAGAGAAAGTCAACAAATGTGTTATCCCTATTATGCCCTTACCCTTGTTTTACACTTGATGATCTCTCTAATCTAATCTCAACCATTCAATTTTAAAATAAATGGACAAGATTATTTCCTATCATTCCTAGAAAAACTAATCTTCTTATTATAACTCAACCCCTTATTATTATTATTATTATTATTATTATTATTATTATTATTATTGTTTTATCCACCCCCAACACCAACACGATCAATACAAACCCTGATTTGATTCTCTGTCGACAAGTGCGATTTGGAAATCGATCGGTCGGTGGCAGGCAAATCAAACCCTAGAAATCGTCGGCGAATTGAGGTATGTGTATCTGAATTGGAATTTATTATTATTATTATTATTATTAATATTCCGTTTACTGTTGTTGTCTCCGGTGGTACTAGATGTGATTGTATTGCTTTTACACTAAAATAAACTAATTAAATTAATACGAAGCAAGCAGCTTGGCTTAGAGATCACTACGCAACTGGATCGGATGGCTTCGAGTAATCAGGTTGGTGATTCACGATGGATAGATAGATAGATAATTAATTAATATTCTTAAAAAAATATTAACGTTTGAAAAAGTTATAAACGTTTAAAAATCGTGGAGGTAGTTTGTTTTAAATAAGGTGTAAATGTGTAATTATTTTATAAATTAACAAAGTTTTATTAAAGTTGGAGGACTAAAATTGAAACTATTATGTAAGACACTAAAGTGACTAAGTAATTGTAAATGTTGTGCTATAAAGACAACATTACCCTTAAAATTTCTTAAATCTATGCATAGTATGTTGTACAACAAGTTTGGTACCTTTTAAAATTTAAGAGTCTCCTAACTCATGCTTTATATACATAGAGAAGTAGAGATATATCAACCGAACCTACATTAGTGCACCACTGCAAAGCGACAGATATATAAACAAACCCGACCTACTTGACGCGTTATCCAACCTACCCGGCGTAAAGCGCCGGGTAAAACATTAGTTAAACAGTAAAACCGGATACATATAACTAAAATGTATATTATATACAATTGAATTAATTTAGGAAATGACTCACGTAGCAAAAATTGAACATTGTTATTTACATCACCACCCTCAATCTACGGTTAAATTCACCAAAGCAAGTTTTCAACCCCATGGGGATGTTTCATATCGAAGATCAAACGGTTACAACGAAGTGACAGGTAAGCGGACAATACGCTGTGTTGTAACCCCTCTTGAATGACAAAACCGATTATATTTAAAGCAAAGCTTTGGGTGTTAGAGGCCAAATATTTATGCATGACACATTTGTTTAGAAATTAAACCGTCTCTTTAGCCAATAAACCAAATATATCAAAAGTAAAAAGGAACAAATGTGTTTATTCTTTAAACAAGATTTCTCGTGTTTAGTCAATTGGCGTGATGAGTCCTAGCCGGCAATGAACGCATTGTCCCTGAGCCCAACAAGAGGGGAAACGCTTGTAAGGTCCACACAAGCGTGGTAGTTCTCCCATGCCCAGCCATACAAAAGAATATCAGTCGGCGGTATAGCAGACTTTTTCAGGGGGGGGGGGGAGGGGCTCTTTTTAGTAGAACTTTATGCTCGTTTACGAGTCTTAAGCTAAAGTTGGCTTTAGAGGTTATAACAATAAAAGAACATGCAAACCGATTCATGAAAGGTCTTCGACCTGCGTCTGTTGATTTAACTTGAGGAAATCTTATTATTTTACCAATAAAGTCTCTAATTTAACGAAACGAGAGTTTAGAGTAAATGATGGATTCCCATCAACTCGGTTACAACCACATGATATTATTAGAAACTCCATGGGTTGTTCTTGTTAATTTCAAATCTTAGAGGGCCAAATAGTAACATTTAGTAGCTTATATCAAGTAGTAGTCGTTATGTTTGAGATATATATATATATATATATATATATATATATATAGTTTATAATTCATTCCTCTTCACCTTCGTTTCTGTAATCAATAATCAATCATCAGTTTACACTGTCCTAATACGAAACCCTAAAATGATTCTTGTTCATCAAATTCTTGGTAAGTGCTTCACAATTAACATTTGTTTTGTAATTTCGACGTTCTTGACAAATTTAATTGTTCAAAAATAGTTTCTTGAAATACGTGAATTTTAATTTTCCGATAATGTTTCAGGCAGTGAAGATGGAACCGGAACTGGAACTAGAGTTCAAACGAAGTGCGCCGTCATTGCTAGAGCTGTCAATGAGTCATGCAGTCAAGGACCTTGGGATGCCTCAGTTCCGGAAAATTATGGAGCTCCGGGACTACTATGTAAAGTTGGAGTTGTTAAGAAGGATTAATGAGAGACAAGATCTCACAATTGCCATGGCAGCCATTGTAATAAGGGATTTGGAAGACGTCCAAATCAACTGCAATAGGTTAAGGCGAAACGAAAACCTTATGATTGAAGACCGTAAGCAGCTTAATAACATCCTAACCAAGTTACTCTTCAAGGAACCAAATACCCTCCCATCACTTCGGATTCTCTCTTTTAAAGGGGCCGAAAAATCTCTATCCGACTCCGTACTTGTTAGTATAGGGCGATTTGCCCCGGGACTTCAATCTCTTGACATTAGCGCGTGCCACATCACAAGTTCCGGACTTAGCCGGTTTGCGGAGGAGCCGACTCTTATGGCTAGCTTACGGGAGCTATATCTTATAGGTTGCCCGCGGTTGTGTACGAGAAAATCGGTCCAAGCATTGCAGGGCATTCGAAACTTGAAGGTTTTGCACGTAGCGTCTACTCCTGGAGTGAACGATTTCTTTGTTGCCGAGATAGCTGCTGGTCTCGGGGGAACACTAAAAGAGGTTGGTTTAGCGGGATGTGGGTAAATATCTAGCTTCTACACAATCGTTTATAAAAAATATATTTGTTAACCGGTAATTTTTATGTAGACAATTATATATATACATTGTTTGTGTGTTAACAGGTAATCATATTCGAGTTTTGTTTTTTTACAATATTTAGGCAAATTGGATTTTAATAATCCCAACTTAATGCCTTTGGCCGATAATAATCCAAACTTTGAAATTAGTTATCACTGGTCCCAACTTTTACACTATTTGTTTTCATTGGACCTCCGTTAAAAAACTTAACGACGTTAAGTTTTTTCCAAATTTCAAACTGATTTTTTAGAGATTTTGATCGGAATGAGGATACAAGTCGATTGATGTAAAACTTACCTCAAAACGATGCTTCAAACAGCTTAATGTTTGTTAATTAAAAGTTTAAACACCGGAATTGAAACATCCTTTAGTCGTGTGGACCATCGTTTTAAGGTAAGTTTTACATCAATCGACTCATATCCTCATTCCGATCAAAAGCCCAAAAACATCTTTGAAATTTGAAAAAAACTTAACGTTGTTAAGTTTTTCTTAACGAATGTCCAATGAAAACAAATAGTGTGAAAGTTGGGATAAGTGACAACTATTTTCAAAGTTAAGATTATTATCGGCCAAATGCATTAAATTGGGATTATTAAATTCCAATAATAATAATTGATAAAAATATTGATTTTATAAAAATGGATCGACTTTTAAACATATATTTATAAGTTAATGATTAAAAAAGTGTTTTGTATAATGAAATAATAATTTCGAGTTTTGTTTTTTTTACAGTATTTAACATATAGTATAACATGTTAATGGTAATATTTGAAATTATATTTTTTTCAATCTTTAACAAAAATGATTTGTTGTTTATTTTTTAGATTTCACCAAGTATTTTGGAATATACAGTGACATACATAATATGTAAATATTTATTTTTATAAAAATGTATAAACATAATATAAATATGGTATAAAAGTAAAATGAATAATTATTGATTTATGACATGTATTATTGTCATCTAATATTTTAGTTTTGGAGGTAAAAGAGATCTGAGGTTTAATCATAAATCAACACGTGTCATAACTATTTTCTTTTATTAGAATAGTAGGATATGATATATATATATAAAATTATATAAATGGCATGCCCATTTAGGCTCGCGAGCCGACTCGAGCTCGATAAGTGAAGCTTGGGTCGAGGCTCGTTTTTTAAATGAACTTACTTTTAGGCTCGAGCTCGGCTTGATCGAGCATTTTAACGAGCCAATCTCGAGTAGCTCGACTCGTTTGCACCCCTAGCGGTTAGGAGGGAGAAAACGCCTCTGGCTCAGAGAAAACGTCATCGCTGCCATCAATGGTGATCCCTTCATGGATATGTAAAGCAGAGAGAGAGAGGGAGGGAGAGAAATGAAAACAACATACCTCTATATTGATCTATATTGATGAAGAGTGATCTATTTTAAGGGTTTTGGTGGTGACAACACTAATGGGCCATCTTTCACTTGGCCATGCCATGTATATGGATTGGGCCAGTGTATTGAGGTTTAGCCTATTTAAGAGGTTATATCTTCAAATAGCTTGAGTAGTGAACTCATTTTGACTCAAAACACACTCAATTTGACGGAAACCTCTTCTAACCCATTGCCTATCCGTGTTTGTTTGCTAGACTTAATTTACGTACAATATTAAATGTTGATCACGTTGCTAGAAAATCAACATAAAATTAACTACTACAAGTTTCGTAGATCTAATTCAGAATATACTTTAAAAGTTCTCTTATTTGGAAGAATTTAAGATTTTATTTTGCGTAATATGATATTAGGTAGAACACAATACTTTTGCGAAACAAACATTAAAATAAATCATTTAATTTGTAAATTAAAAATTATTTAAAATATTGCAAAACGGTTAAAATCTAATATTTATTCACCTCTTAAAGAAAAACTATGAAAAAAATAAATTCCTTTTATTTACAAAACCTATAAGCGTTAACGTTCAAGACATTTTATATTACCTGCACATGGATACACGTGTATGTAACGTTTAAATATAACATATAGGCTTTTAAAGTACGTGCTAGATACATTCTAGCTACACCTCCTATCCAATTCAAGAACAAATTAATCTATAAAAATGTTAGATACTTTGTAGACAGTGTTGTAAATCGCTAGTCGTTAATTGGACGGTGGGGTGGGAACTAGCGATTAATCGAGATTAATCGGATCGGACTTTAATGTATAATTTTATGTTTTATATACACACATTTTTATATGCAATTTTCAGTTTTATATATACACATAAACATTTTAGCTGGAAATTGGGTGGAATCTCATTGAAAAACCGCTGAATTTGGCCGGAATCTCGTCAGAAACAACCGATTTTGGCCGGAACCTCGCTAGAAAATGCTGACTAAGTTCGATTAATCACTAAATTTTTGTCGGATTTAACCATTGACTGATTAATTGGCCGATTAGCCCAAAATTAATCAGTGAGGTGGTGACTAACGATTAATCGGGGATTAATCGGCGCCAGATCGGGATTTTTGCAGCACTGGTTCTAGATATACACACAATTAAGGTGGGCAGAAGCTTGAACAGTTGAACGGGTTCCATTTCGTCCACTTTGGTACCCGCAGGTTGAACGGGTTTCTCTTGGTGCATCCTTATATCTGTATGAATACTTAACTTCATATGTACGTGGAGTTATCAACAAAAGATATACATGTCATAGCCACACATGACTTATTAAGTAATTAGCATATATAAGATACGTACGTAGGTATCTATACTCTTCCTATTAAGCCACAAAATTGCTTTAATTCTAGATTGTGAACTCTTATTCATTTGACCCGGTTTATACTCATGTAAGTTATAAATCTCACGGGTCTTGGGTCCCACCAAACCAAAATAACCCTTAAACGAGTTATAGCATCTCATTTATTTGTGAAACTAATTTCTATCATGTACATATTCTCTGTCGTCGGTTTATCCTCTCCATCGGTTAACTTCCAATTACCATCCACCATCATCAACCTCTCCTCTCATGCATTAACCCCACTATAATCTACATCAACCGCGCCTTCTTTGTTGTATTTATCCTGAATCACCATTGTGAACATGAACATAAACGAACACAAATAAACATAAACTAATATAAATAAACACAAATGAACAAATATAAAATATTAAATAGATGATTAATTCAATGTTTCATTAAAAATTAAACATAACCAAACATAAATAGATCCAAATAAATCAAAGTATATTTATTACAAACTTCTTTGTAACAAACTGAATTAAAATTCAAAAAATATATATTTACAATATTAAAAAATGACAAATCTAAAAAAAAAAAAACTGTGTAATACAAGAGGCTATAAGCTAATGTATGTATAATTTAATACATTATCCTACTACTTTCCAAAGTTATGTTAATCTCAAGTGTTGTTTGTCCACATAAGTCTAAAAGAAGGTTAGTGGGTTATTTGTTTTTATGATATGGTTATATATATAAGACAGAATCTTGATTCCTTGTAGGCCATTGCAAAAGTAAGAATGCATATATGATCACTTTAAAATCTCAAAGAAGCATTTGCCTTAAAAGGTCAATTTTCTTAAGATTTACGATTACAACACAGCCCACTTAACCCAAAAAGTGATAAAATAACCCTTTGAATAACCAAAATAGCGTTTACGTTGTGCTCCTTCTTCAACTTTTGTCTTCCGTGTCAACCCTATACTTTTGTCAATAAGGCTATATGTAGTGGGTGGCTGGGCGCCAACTTGGGACGAAACCCGACGACAACACCGCCCCCTTAGCGATTTGTGGGGCGATAGGGGGGGCAACTTCTTCTTGCATGCTTCTCTTATAATTATATTATTATTATACACATGTGTGTGATATATATATATATATATATATATATATATATATATATATATATGTGTGTGTGTGTGTGTGTGTGTATGGGCTACAATACCATTACACCAAAAAACAAAAACCTACTCTTTGCTGACTGGGCGCCACATGACGCAAAACGCCCCAATTTATAGCCCCTCCACTACACATAGCCTAATGACCTGACAATATAGGTTGTTGACAAGATTAACTACAATTATTAAATATTTATAAACCTAAAACATTCCATGACTGTTTAATTTGATAGTTATTTAGTCAAGATCAATGCTATAGTTGTGATTGATCAAGAAGGTAATCTAGAAGGGACTTGAGTTTTTAGTGCGATGTCCAAAGGACACTGATTTTAGTAATTAACCAAATATGATACTTGGGTTAAGTGTCAAGTTGGTGATTTCCACCAATTAAGCAGCGTCTAGCATATTATTTGACAGTAACAAGATCACTATAAGTGACTCCATTAAGTTTACCATTATAGAACTCAACAGTTGCACCAACTTGTCCGATAATCAGAAAAAGGCGTAATTACACATCTTTTTACACATCTTGTTTATTTGAGACTCTATTCACCTCTTTCGTCATCCACCGAATAAAAAACAGGCCAAGAATCATCAAGTTTGGAGTTACTAGCTCATGGGAATTTCTTTAAAACCGTTTCCAATATAATTTAAAATGAAAAAACTTCTATTCAAATAAAAAATTACCCCTTAAATTAAATATATAGTCAAAGATGATATCAATAACTAAAATCATTAAATAATAATAATTATAATAATCAAATACATTAATTCTCAAAGAGTAAAAAGTTCCCTAGTATTAGGGTTTCTTCTCACTAACATAATATCTAGAAACACTAGCCTAATAATCATGCTGCGGGAGCATAATCATAATCTCCATCATCATCATCTCCGTCGTTCTCTGACACCACTGGCTCGAGCACATCATCTTCTCCTTGTAACCGAGCTGATATCGGATAACCGTAGGCGTCTGCATTGCTCTTGAATAACCACCCTTGGATTATCTCGTTAACAAGTGACATTTTCTTGAACTCTTAGCTAGTGATGTTTATGGTTTTGGTTTGGAGTGAAAGAAAGTGATGAGAAGTCATATTTATGGGCAAGTGATTGTTATTCGATTTGGAGTTCACGTTCATGCACGAGCATAAGTGTGGAGTTACGAGTAAAGGGTGTGTCTTGTAATGTAACACACGAGTGAACACATGTCTAGAGTGTACAATTATTGAATCTGTAAGTACTAGTAGTGAAGCATGTATGGTGGGTCATATAAGGTGCTGGAAAGTAAAGTTGTGTAAGGAAAGGTCATGTTCTATTTATTTTGTGATAGGGGTGTTTATTTGACCTGTCTTTTCCATACAAAACATGTGAAAAGTTGTATATATATAGCCAAAACTCTTGGAGGCTGAAAATTTGTATATATGCCAAGGGGAAATGGATTCATGTGTACTAACTCATACATCGCCCAGTTCTGCTCCGCTAGCTCATTTTTTCTCTTAAGTATTCATAAATCATAAAATCAACAGAACATACACACAAGTATTCTAGCACTTTTTGTTTGTTTTTTTTAATTCTCCTAGTACAATAAATGTAAAAAAAAAAAGAATCAATTTTAAGTGGTAAACATTTGTCATGGAATGAAGTCATGCACCATACTCATATGAGGTGGCAACAGTGTTTTCATGTGGTTTGGAAGCCATATACCCTACCCATATTAGTGTCTCGTCCTCTCTAATATATCTGTAGTGGTTTTAACTACATGTCATTGTTAAAGTGTCATGTTATTATTACGTAGCAATAAGACTTTAAGTAACGGTTTTAAATAAAACAATTTTAAGAATAAAATAAAATAAAATTGTGTGATAGGAAATGGACCTGACCAGTCTCACACTCCTCATGCCGATGATGTCTTGCCCCAGTGGTAAGATGGAGATAGGAGGGTTTACCCACTTGTGGGGTTCCCGCCTGGGTCCCGAGTTCGAGTCCCAGCTAGCGCATGCAAAGGGGATTATACTGCCTCTGCACGCACGCAGTTTCGAACCCGGGTGGGTTGCGCCTTGGCGCACTTAGGGGATCCAGGATAACCACTGGACCAAATCGTTCAAAAAAAAAGTCTCACACTCCTCACGCATGCTAAAGCTTTGGCGAACGAACGAAGCATGGAGGACACAAATTTCTTTGTTGTGGAGTAAAGTCCATGAAAACAAGTTTGTCTCTACAAACTTGCAAAGGACTAGGTGAGAGGGCATCTTTCTCACATACACACATATATATTATATACACAAACACACATTTAATATTTTTTAATGGGTCTGTGGAAGTTTGTTGTTGTGGAAGAAAGTAAGGTTTTTGAGAAAAGTTTGAAATATGATGTGGCGATAAATTGGCGATTTGTATGAGTATGTAGTTGTTGATGCTCTAAGCTCAGTGAAAGCAAACAACTATGACAACTATGTGTGTGACGCACACATGTGTCATGGGCATGAAGAGAGTGAGATAATCGAAGAAGAGAAAGAAAATCGTCCTACAAGAACATGAAAACCTAATCTAATAATAACTTTTAAGTATAATAAAAAATAGTTACAATAAATCTCAATTAATATATACTTATCTAATTTAAATGATATATATTATATTTGACGGATATGACCAATTTTTCCATTGTGGATGTGGAGTTTCATGTGTTGGAAAATTGTACATCACGAAATTAATTTAAGAAGTCTCTATCAGCCTCATGCATGTATGTAGTGTCTAGATATTATATGGATGTAGAGGACTACAGTATATTATATCTTTTGACTTTCTATATTTAGTCAGGTTGATTAAAGAATGATCAGCAATTGGACTCTTTTGACTTTATAATCTACAAGTGACATTAAAATAAGTACCTTATAGACCTTGCAACAAGAGTGCAAAGTTAATTCCCTCATATTTTGGCAAATTGGAATATAATAAGTCAATCTTTATTTTAGTTTACCGATAATAATCACATCTCAAAAATTTCTTGTCATCAGTCTCACCTGTCATCCTATTTTTTCTAATTGGACATCCGCTAATAAACAAAACTTAACTACGTTAAGTTTTTTCCGAATATCAAACTGATGTTTAAGTTTTTTGATTGGAAGGAGGATACGAGTCATTTGGTGTAAAACTTATCTCGAAACACGTGCTCCAAAAGACGAAACAACTGGGAGTTTAAACTTCCAATTAGCAAAAATCAAGCCGTTTGGAGCACCGTTTCGAGATGTTTTACATCAATTGACTCGTATCCTATTTCCGATAAAAAAACCCTAAAAGTCAGTTTAAATTACTTCCAATTAACAAAGAAGTAAACTTGATTGAATACTCTTTAATCTCAAGTACCAATTACACGTACACTCACATTTAATACATTTATCATTACATACAAGTTTTATGTTCTACCAGATAACTTTCTTGACTGAAATGAATTCCTTGTGTCATCTGCAACATATGTATAAATGGTGTGATCTTGCTGTTTTTCTTTTCAATGAAGTTTAAAAAAGGTTGAAATACAATTATGATTGTGAAGTGGTTTATCATGCTTTATGAGCTTTATCATGAGTACAATTGTTGCTGATTAAAGTGCATGTATGGCATTGATGATGCATATATATAACTTGAACTTACATGGTACCATTAATCAACAAATTCACAGATATATCATGTAGCTACCAGCCTGCTTCAAACAAACACATACAAACACATCAAGAAAACCAAAATCAAGGAAGACTATGTTCGGATATCAGTTGGGATAGTAGCTCTTTAATCATAAGCAGGATATGACATTAATGAAAGTATTTGTTATACAAAGCCTCTAAGGCCACTTATTGAAGATATATCTATAACTCTACATCTACCTATTGTATATAAGCATCAGATTTCTGTATCTAAAACTAGGATTTCTCACTTGGTTATTAGATCAAGTATCTTGAACAGTTCAATCAGCAATACTTCCACCATCATTGCCATTGCCTTCTATGGACGCAGCGGGAGCATAGTCTCTGTCCCCGTCATCATCGTCGTCGTCGTCATCACCATCATTGGGATAGGTATCATCATATATATAAGCATGATCATGAAGAGTATTATGATGATGACCATGATATTCATTTTCATCATCATACAGATTACACAAACCATGAAACATTTTTCCTTTCTTTAGGGACAGAGAGATGAGTGGTAAATACATGTCACTATAAGCTTCTTCACTCTCAAAATGACTTATGTTTGGTGAAGATAGGTACATAAACTACTAATAAATAGAGAACTCAAGAATGAAACGAACGTGACATAAGAATAAGTGCAACGACTCCTTTTCCATAATGTTCGAGTATCTCCTACCTCTGTCCACAAAAAATAATGACGAATATTTATCTTTGTAACCTCTTTGATTTGCAAACACATAGTGAAAGACTCTTTATTTTGAGATGATGACACAAAGCAAAGAAAGTAGTGATCATGGAAAGTCGTGTGTCATACCCGTGGGGAGGTGTGTACAACTACACGCAAAGTGTGCTGCACGCATGGCAAGTGGGGAGGTGTCGGCAACTACACGCGAAGTGCGCATGGAAAATCATGCTATGTCATTGCTTTCTTGGCACATTTTTATTCACAAGTACATATACTAGATTGAATTAAGAGTACTTTTCACAACTAAAAGGAGATTATGTGATTCTGAAATGAATAAATGCTGCATAAAATTTCATAACTTAATGTATTGATCTTATGCAGGTGTACCTAAAGAAGAACTAAAAAAGTACATGTTAATTATTTTTTCGTTTCTCAAGATCAATCAATGTAGTTTATAAAAGACATGGTTTTGCCATCTAAAAGGGGTTAGTAGCGCAACTTGTTGCCAGTTTACCTTCTATTTCGATGTAGAACAATCTGTAGACTGACATTTTTCAACTTTTAAGACAGAAAGTAGATAATAATTTAGGTGACTATGTTATTTCTCAAAAGTATTATAAAATACATGTCATACATGGGGGGAAATACTCTTAGCACTTTCTAAGGCATAGGATATATATGATCATCATCACTCGTGCATCATCGCATATTGATCATCATATACTAAGAGTTCTAGTCAATCAGAAAACACACATTTGGGCAAACATGTAGGGCAGTCTCCTGTTATTTGATTATATAATGCCCATAATATCACCATCAAGAAAAAAAAATTGCATGCATACTATATTAGGCATCATATAGAACCCATGCCATGCTATATTGACCTTAATAAAATTGAAAGAAAATAACTATCAAATCAAAAGGGATAACTCCAAACATCAATTTTATTATTATTATTATAAGACATACCCTAAAACATTAAACTAGCTTTTATTCTTATTGACTAATCTAAGTCCTCTGACAAGAAGAAACTATGCTAGTCAACACATCCTCAAAGTTAGAGTCAATGCAAGTCTTTCACTAGACAATCAGTTCATGCAGCTGGAGCATAATCATAATCCCCATCATCGTCATCGTCTCCCTCTAAGCGAGCCAATATAGGTGCATAGCCGTAACCATGAAAATCACCATCATTGTCTCCATTTGCATTGCCCCTGTTGCACCACCATGGTCGAATTGCCTTGCTAATCTGAGCCATTTGTTTGAGTGGGCTTCTGATGAATTTATCTTAGAGTTGTGGTAATTTTGAGTATGAAAATGAGAAATCTAGAAGCCATATTTATGGGAAAGAAAAGGTAAAAAGGTGATCCACACACCCGATTCCTTGAGAAGACGCGTATATAAATCCATGCATGGTTATAAGTGTGGTGTTGTAAGTAAAGTGTGTGTGTAACATGTGAAAAATAAAATAGGAGACAAGTCAGCAGATTAAGCACACTCTGAACAGCTGCAAGAACTAGTGATGATACATGAGCAAGTGTGTCTAGTTTTGCATGAGTGGGTCATAAGAGGAAAGTGCAGGGTTTCCCTACTTAGTGCTGAAAAGGAACACTAAGAAAAGGTGAATGAGCATCCCTCTTTTGACAAGGAAATACTAATTAGTTAATTACAACTGAGCAATATTAACTTCTCAGCACCATCTGTATATGATTGTATTCAATTCATGCATGTGGGATATATGCATCTATGGCATTCTAAGCATACATTAACAACTAGCTAGTAGTTAGTCCACTCTAACCAATTTAAAGAACTTGTAGCTAGCACATTTTCTGTTAGTTGTTCTCTGTTGACTTCAAATGCGACATTTATATAAGTTAATCATAATGTTAATATTAGGACACAGTCTTGAAATAGCAACAAATTTGAGTGTTGTTTAAACTTTAAACTGAATGACCAAAATTGAACAATGCCTTAAACTCGAAAAGAATAGCTAGAAATTAATATGCATATAGGTCACTTAATTTTAACATTTTCATGACGACAGAACTTGAGTACTTTTTGTAGTTACAAAAAGAATTGAACAACTTTAGTGGAATACCGGAATGATAAAGAAACTTGTTTACTATTAGGTGATAAAATCACAAAATATTTATATCATTGTTATAAGCTTCTGAGAATTTTAATTCTCTTTTATATGTATATGGGATAAATATATTTTTTTATCTGGTTATTGATTTCTATAGAAGATGAATATTAATTTACATAAACATGCACACATAAATATTTGTTATTCCAGAACTAGTGTCTAAGTACCCGAGTGCATTACGGTTTTCTTTTGATATGTGAACAAATGCAAATTCTCTTCTTTCATATTGCATGGATCTTTCATCAATAGAGTATGAAATCATCTGTCCGTTCTTAATGTTCAGTTAAGCTTTAAACTTACCAAGAATCAGCATTGTTATCACAGTTGAATAAAATGATCTAATTACAATAGAGAGGTGAGTAAGTAGAACTTATCACAGTAAGTTGGGAAGTTTGCGAGCTAGAAACAGCGTTCATGCATTCCGTGCATGTGCTATATATGCGATAATTTAAATAAGAAGTCATTCATCATGATTAGCATGTAAGCATTGCATCATTACTACCTTACTTCTAATTTCCTCCAGGGTTTCATTTAAGTTATACCCCCCGTCCCTTTGAAAGTGTTCACATTTCCTTTTTAGTTTGTCACATTACAAATGTCCGCTTTCAAAATTTATTAACTAATTTTTAATTTACCCTTACACAAATATAATCATTCAAATTTTCTTACATTTTGTCTTATTATATATGTCAAGGGTATTATAGTCATTTGTTAACAAAAAAATGCAATCATTCAAACTTTCTTAAATTTTGTGTTTTTCAAACTATGACACTTGTAGAGGGACGAAGGGAGAGTTAATTAATAATCATTATTCAAAGGTATTTATGAACCCATGTGAATATGTGATACATATGGGAGCAATACTATATCACATCCTAAGGCATATGATATAATCATGATCACTTGTGCATCATTGCATAGTGGTCATCATATACAGCCAGTGGCGAAACTTGGGCTAAGTCATAGGGGTGCCTGAAGTCACTGAGGGGTGACCGGGCTCGATACTTATATAAATTTGTGGATGAAATCGTGAAAACTTACTCTACGATGCGAAAAAACAGGGTCCCTGCCCCCTCATAAGCTATGCCCTTACAACTCTTTACATGTTATGGAGATAAAGAATTGTATGCATGCAATATTAGATATCATATAAATTTCATGCTATGCTCTATTGTCTTTAATAAGATTGAAAGAAAATAACAATCAGATCAAAAGGGATAACTCCAACTATCAATTCATTATTATTTCAAAACATACACTAAAACATTGAACTTCTACAATCCTTAATTTAAATCCTTCCATGAAAACCCATTGTTAGAAAACACATCCTAAAAGTTAGAGCCAATGCTATCATTCATGCGGCTGGAGCGTAATCATAATCCCCATCATCGTCATCACCATCTCCCTCTAAGCGAGCCAATAATATAGGCGCATAGTCGTAACCATGATCATGACCATCAACGTCTCCATTACCATGACCACTGCTATTTATACACCAGTACCATGGTCCAATTGTCTTGCTAACATGAGCCATTTGTTGGGGTGGGGCGGTGTGCTTATGATGAAATTTAGAGTTGTGGTTTTGAGTATGAAAATGAGAAACTTAGAAGCCATATTTATTGGTAAGAAAAGGAATCCTTGAGACCACAAAAGTGGAGTTATAAGTGAGGTGTGTGCCTAACATGGTTGCATCCATGTGAAAAACAATTCAGCTGACATGTCAGCAGATTATACACACTCATAACAGGTGCAAATACAAGTGGTAAAACATGAGCAAGTGTGTCTAGTTTGTGCATGAGCGGGTCATAAAAGGAAAGTGTAAGGTTTCTCTACTTAGTGCTGAAAAGGAACACTTAGAAAAGGTGAATGAGCATCTCTTTTTTCAATAAGGAATACTAATTAGTTTATTGCAACCGAAAATTAACCTCTCATCATAGTTTATTCATGCTTTCAATAGGGTACGGGACATGGTTTTATAATCGGGTACGGACTAGATTATTGATACCTAACGCGTACCCGACTCATTGTTAACTCTATGAGTATAAGCATATATAGTATACTCTTTTCCAATTTTCTTAATGGTGAATGAGCAAGTATTTAGTGCAAAGAAAAGCAAATTTCATCCTAGCTGGAAGGCTTAAAGTAATATTGATTTGACTTTTGTAGTCTTGTTTTGAATGCAGGGACTGACTTTTATGAAGGGACAATGACCAAAATAGCCTTTTTTTTTTACCAATAAAATTCCTTGACTAACCCACTCAAACCAAAAATACCTAAAATGGTCACTTTCTAAAATTTCGAATCCAACATATTAAACTGCTAGTCAAATCTTCAAATAATGCAATTACATGTTAGTTTTTAACTTGTTGAGTATGTAATTAAGTGGTGTTCACAATCTGATTTGACATGTTTTAATAACACAAAAATTGTGTGTAATCATTTAACTACAGTTTTGAGAAATGGAAAATCATATATTGTTATTCGCTTCGAATTTAATTACTGGACTCGAATTTAGATCGAATCAAATATGGATTTTTCGAATCCCCCCCCCCCCCCCCCCCCGATTTAATTGTAAGAGCCAATTGTAAGACAATTAAGAATTGAACAAATTCAAAGTGAGGTCTCATGTGAAAGAGGTTTATGATTTCAAAGCAAAAACAGGCAGAAAACGAGTTTCAAATGGGTTAGGTAACGCCATTGACCCGCTATAGATTAAAGCATAACCCAAATCGACCCATTTGTATACATAAGTCAAAAATGTTCCAAATTAGTATAGGCAAAACTTAATGGGATGTCCTGTAAGTGCAAAGCAACTATTAAAAAAATGAAAGAAAGTTGTGTAGGTACTTGGATTTTTGAAATGCACATGATAAAAAAAAAATGAAAGAAAGTTATTTGCAACGATTAAAACTACACACAACCATATTATTGTTGCTTCAGTGCAATAAGAAAACAAAATCATAAAAAAAGCATCAACGACTAAAAGCTTGAACTGCGTAAAATGAACAAACTAGTTGTGTAGGTATCAACAAGCAACTGTGCAACATAAATGGTTAACGTTTTCGCTACTGATTCACTATATAGGTAACAAGTTACACGCAATTCATTCATAAACCTTTGGTTAAAAGAGTATAAGTTAATGGTTTCTTCAAATTTATTTAAAACCTCTAAACTTTGCCAAGATGAAATTTTGCATTATATAATATATATGTGTTCTTCAGCTATGTTTAAACACATTATTTTAACTATCACTGTTTTTCTTTTGAGCTATATATGCGACCCGTACATAACCCAAACCTAATTGTCGCCTCTAGAAAAGGAGCTTTAAACGATTATACACTAAAGCTATCAATGTTCATGATAAACAAACAACTGTGAATAGTTTCAACCAAATCTAGTAGTAGACAAGATAAAACAAATTCATCTCGAGACACAACTCCATTTAGCGCTATAATTGATGCTTATGTCCAGATAGGAGACACTGAGTCATGGTAGTATGCAACATGACACTTTGGTACACAATTCAAAAGTGACATTTATGAGCAAAAAACCAAGTAACTGAAAGCAAGAAGTCAATGTAAGAGTTGCCAAAGAAAATAAAAAAGAATGGAGTACTATGTTACTTCATATACTGATTCGGTGACACCAACGTCTCGAGGTATTTCCCTCTGCGAGCGATCTCCATAAGCGCGTCTTCATACTTGTATACCATAGAGGAAATTGACCACAACAACCTGTTAGGCTTCACTGGATTTGTTATATAAAGACAATGATTGTGAAACATGAGCCACTTACCTGTTGAATTTGACACAGCTAAGTCGACTATTAATCAAGAACGGATCTTGAATATATGCAGAATACAAAACAAGTATTACTTCTTTTCACTTTGTTGTTCTGTACGAAACTTTGGAACAGGGGACAAAAGACTATAATGGTCTGCACACAAGTAAATCAACAACCACAGTTGACTTTGTTTTTCTTTGACAAACAAAAAGGCTCCAACTTTTTATTAAGAGAAAAAACGACTAAAGAAAAAACTTAATAATACATCAAATGCCAAAGGCTTATATAGATTTCCTTTGGCCTAGTCCTACTCAAACTCAAATACACAATTTGAATCTAACTCAAATATGTATTAGGATAAGACTAACTTAATAAAAATAAGACAAACTTATTAATAAATAATAAACGAATTATTATTTAAATCTCCTCCAAGCCACCCCATGAGATTTACCGAACCGCCCTTAAATATCGTCTCGTTTAACACTCCCTCTCGATATTTGCTTCCTTCATTCCCAAGCGAGTACAAAACTTCACTAGCTTCTCTTTTGGCAAACTCTTTGTGAACATCTCAGCAACTTGCTCCAACGTGTTAACGTATTTAAAATCAATTTCTCCATTTAACACTTTCTCACGAATAAAGTGATAATGAACTTCAATGTGTTTCGTACGCGCATGAAATGTGGGATTCTTAGCCAACAATATTGAAGACACGTTATCTCCATACAAGGTTACCTTCTCGTTCTTACCTTGATTTAACTCGTTTAGAAAACGAACCAGCCACACGCACTCTTGCGCAACCATAGTCGCAGCACGATACTCCGCCTCGGTAGTCGAAAGTGACACAGTAGGCTGCCTTTTGCTGCACCATGTAACAGCACTTGAACCAATCAAGATTACATACCCGGTTGTACACCGTCTCGTGTCCGGATCTTTAGCATAATCGGCATCGCAAAACCCGATTAACTCCATACTCGACTCCCTCTTAAACTTAACACCATAACTCGGAGTCGACTTCACATACCGCAACACTAACCGAGCAGCTTCAAGGTGCGGTTTTCTTGGAGCGTGAACGAATCTACTAAGCACACCAACGACATACGCAATGTCGGGTCGAGTCAAAGTCAAATAAATAAGACTTCCAATTATTTGCCTATACATGGTTACTTCTTCCAACTCTTTTCCTTCTTCGGCTGGAAGAGACCCGTTTGGTTCCATAGGTACCCGTATCGGTTTGCAACTTTCCATACCGAATTTCACCAAAAGATTAACGACATACCGATTTTGGTGAAGTATAAACCCATCATTCTCGTACTCGAGCTCAAGACCCAAAAAGTGCTTTAATTTTCCCAAGTCTTTCATGAAAAAACGAGTACACAAATTCGTTTTTAACTGCTCCACCACGTAGACCAAATCCTCGGTTATAATTAAGTCGTCGACATAAACGAGGACAACGGCGGTCTTGTCACCTTCGGCTCGGACGAACACACTGGTATCGGCTATTGTAGGAACAAATCCGTTGAGTTCCAAAAACTCACCAATCTTACCGAACCAGGCCCGCGGTGATTGTTTTAAGCCGTAAATTGCTTTCTTCAACTGACAAACATAATTAGGAAAATTTTGACTTACAAAACCTCCCGGCTGATCCATGTATATTATACGATCCAAATCGCAATACAAAAACGCATTACTAACATCCATTTGCCATAAATCCCAACCTTTGAACGCGGCAATAGCTAAAATTACTCGAACCGAAACGAGTTTAGCTACGGGACTAAACGTATCTTCATAATCGATCCCGTACTCCTGGGAAAAACCCCGTGCCACTAATCGAGCCTTATATCTTTCTATCGACCCGTCGGCCCGTCTTTTAATTTTAAAAACCCACTTACACGAAATCGGTTTTACATCACCCGGCTTCGGAACAAGATGCCAGGTCTCGTTACTGGCTAAAGCATCTAACTCTTGCTTCATTGCTTCCATCCACTTAGGATCCCGTAGAGCCTGCTCTACGGTTTCGGGTTCACGTTCAGTTTCTTGACTAACAAGTAACGCGACGTTTGCATACCTCGGGTTCGGTTTACTAACCCGTTCGGACCTCCGGACAGCCGGTACATCACCTTCGGTATTAACTGGTACAACTGAGGTGCTGGTTTGACCGTTCGTTTGACTAACTAACGACCCGGTTCGCCATGGATCATAACGTGGCCCGTTTCGTGTTCCTAAAACAGGTTCGGTGTTAAGTGTTTGTTCAGATTCTTCTTCTAGATCGTTGCCACCAACATGAACCGTAACATACTCATCATACTCTTTTTGTAAGTCATGTGTGTCGGGTAAGACTTCCTTACTTGGTGACCACCATGATGAGTTTTCATCAAATATTACGTCCCGAGACACATAAATTCGCCTGGTACTCGGCTCACAACATCGCCACCCTTTCTTTTCATTATCGTAACCAACAAAAATACATCTCGTTGCCTTTTTCTCCAACTTGTGTCTGAGATGCCCCGGGATGAACACGTAGCACACGCATCCAAAGACTCGAAAGTAACTAACATTCGGTTGGATTTTGAACATCTTCTCGTATGGTGACACGTATCCCATTCCTTGTTGTGGCAATCAGTTACTTATAAACGCAACGGTACTCATTGCCTCCGTCCAAAATCTCCCCGGTACATTTTTGTTGTGCATCATGCTTCCGATCATGTCGGTTAGGGTGCGATTCTTTCTCTCCGAAACCCCGTTTTGCTCGGGAGTATTATAACACGTTAGTTGGCGTTTAATTCTATTTTCTTTTAGAAACAAAGAAAATTCACGGGATGTATACTCGCCTCCGTTATCGGAACGAAGACACTCGATGCTTCTCTTTAGATCCCGTTCGGCTTCTAACTTGAAGTCTTTGAAACGTTCAAACGCCTCGGATTTCTCCTTCATGAAATATACCCACAAATATTTCGAATAATCATCAATAAATGATATCATATAACTCATACCTTTAATTGACGGTTGTTTCACTGGACCGAACACATCGGTATGAACTAGCTCGAGAGGGGCTTTAGCTCGATAACTAGAGTTCTCAAACGGTTGTTTATAAGCCTTTTCAAACTGACAACTTCTTTTTCACAATTAATTGAAGTTTATCAGACCCGACGTGGCTTAAACGTTGATGCCACAGATCTGCGTTTAGATTCCTTTTCACCTTATTAACGTACGAAGTCCCGGCAGACAATACATAAACCGAGTCTTTCTTTCTCCCTTGAATCACGTTTTTAAGAACAAAATCACTTTCCTCAGAATCTGGTGAGAGATCAACCTTACCAATATGAGCTATGCCGTGTCGCGAATCATCGGCTATAACTACTACTTGATTACCCTCGTACTTAACCGGGTTCTTTAACCGCTCCTTTTCACCCGTTAAGTGATTCGAACAACCCGAATCTACAATCTAATCTTTTAACAAATTTAAAGAGGGTTTTACCGTAGCCATTAACGCATGAACTTCTTCAATCCCGACATAATGGGCCTCGACATCCCAAGGCTCTTCGGTTCGATTTTGCGTTGTCGCGGCGTTTCCTTCTTCAGTTGCACTCGTTGTACAATACTTTGCGATGTGCCCTCGCATGCCACAATTATAACACTTAAAAGTTTTAAACGACGGACGTTTACCCTTTTTATTGCGGTTCCAATTCTTTCGATCAATGCTTCCTTCCTGTTGGTTTTGTTCCTCGGGTTTATTTCGATCCCACGGTTTCTTTTTGTTGTAACCGTGGCTGGGTTTGAACTTTCCTTTTCCTTTGCCCGCAAACAACGCCTCGTTTTCTTGCTTCGGTACAGCGGAGACCGACACACCGGCCATCTGTTTGGCTAAGGATTCCTGTCCGAATAATAAATTTTCAAATTCCGAGAGTGACGGTTGATTCGGCCAAACTTGAACAACAGCGACAAACGACTGAAATTCCGGCCTCAACCCGTGAATAATAATTCGTTTCATCCTCGCGTCTCCGATCCTTGATTGCTGATCTAAATCTACAATCTCGCGACAAAGCGATTTCACTTTATGGAAGTACTTTGGAATCGTCATATCTTTCTGAGTGACTGAAAGCAACTCGTTTTCAAGAAGTTGTAATCGGGTGTCGTTTTTCTTCGTGAATAGTCGTTCAAGAATATCCCATGCATGCTTCAGTGTTTCGGATTCTTGAAAGTGATCTAACAACTCCTCTTCGACTGTTGTTTTTAACACGAACAACACCCTCCCGACTTTTACTCGCCACTTCCCGATGGCACCTCCGGTGTCGTTTCTTGGCACCTGCGTTTCGGTTCCGTTGGTTACCTCCCTAAGGTCCTGACCTTGAAGGTATGACATAACACATGTCGACCAAACCCGGTAATTAGTTTGGTTCAAACGCTTGATTCCGGCGACAAACGACGTATCGGCCATCGTTTTCTTCTTCGTCGGCTTCTTTTCTCACCACTTCGATCGACTAAACTCGATTACGTACTGACGTTCGGTGACCAGCTAGCAAAGAAACAAGGAACAGAGGGCAAAAGTTGAATATGCAGATGACCAAACAATTATTGTTTGTTTTTGATTTGTATCTCATGTACGTATAGGAAGGAACAAAGAATAAAAAGGCTTTTATCTGCTGCACTTTTTCAACTTGCAATCACAGTGGCGACAAAGACTTTTTGACGAACAAAAAACAACTCAATATTATTAAGAAAACAAACCGATGTAATCAAGAACTAATCTTGATTAATTGCAGCACAAGAAAACCAAGTATACTTACTGTTGCTTCTTTAATCGAATAAAAGAAAAAGAAACAGAGGACCAATATTACCCTTCTAATACACTTTGCTGTACAAACAGAAAGTAAGATGGCTGCACATGACTTTTTGAACACACCAACTTATTCTTTATTAATAAGAAACGAACTGGGCAATATCCTTTTGACTTTGTTCGCTCTTGTACGTACAAGAATAGAATAAAACTAATATTCTTTTTGATGCATATACCTGACACAACTTTGTGTTTGGTTTGACAAACAAAACCAAATATTATAACGATGAACAGAAACAATGAGCTGCACTTTGGACGCACAGATTTTTTTTTTTTGCCTCGACAAACGAAGCGACTCTTTTTATTACGAAAAAAAAACGACTAACGAAAAAACTTAATAATACATCAAATGCCAAAGGCTTATATAGATTTCCTTTGGCTTAGTCCTACTCAAACTCAAATACACAATTTGAATCTAACTCAAATATGTTTTAGGATAAGACTAAATAAAAATAAGACAAACTTATTAATAAATAATAAACGAATTATTATTTAAATCTCCTTCAAGCCACCTCATGAGATTTATTGAACCGCCCTTAAATATCGTCTCGTTTAACATTACCAACCGCCATCAAGTGCAGCGGTTGCATAAGCCAATCATCAAATGCAACTGTCTCACAAAAAGTTACCACCCTTATCCAATCACCATGACCATCACCATCCATCCTCCACAAGTCAATATAACGATCCCTTTTCGAATGCATGTGCATCCAAACATGAATGCAGCCTCTTAGAATAGTGAAACCCAAACATGCCTTAAATTGTCTAGGGAAGGGAGTTTCTGCCTCTGTTAATTTTCTGGTCTTCAGATCGAGCCTCATAACTGTGTATACATATGCACCGTCTTGTATTAAGACATAGAGTTTATCGTTCAACGATGCATTGTGATCAGAAAATGAGCAAGATAGACGATGAAACTCCTCAGTTGGCTCAATCATTCTCCACGAGTCAGATTTCAATGAGTATATATAAACATTGCAAGACTCGGTCACAAGAAGAAGCTTGTAGACGTCTTCAGAAGAGACGTAACACAACACGAATACTCTCCTTGAGGCCTTATAACATTCTTCATGAGCATTGGTTTTAGATAACGTCTTATAGTCACCGGTTAGTGGATTCCATAAGATTAGACGAGAGTATTTGAGTTCATAGTACATGCTATGTTTAACATTTATGCCCACGCACGCCAGTCCATCGAAAGACGTTAAGATGGTCACGTCCTGAGGATGGTCTACTTCAAATGGAAAATGGCGTTCGGAGGTGAAGCCATCTTCAAGTTTTTCGCAATCCACGGTGCCGAAGGTGAGTGATCTTGTCTTGGATATAAAGAGTAGTTTGTGCTGGTTTTGGTGGTGTTCTTGATGCATTCGGGCAAACATAGGGGTCGTTAAGAACGAGTACCATCCTTTGGAAATGGACTTAAATCGGATTATCGATTTGGCTGGAACCCTTGGTAATATGTGACAACAATATATCATCATAGTCAACACTATTGTCAATAATAATGTCACCTGACTCCTCAGTTTCAGCTTCTTTTGAAACAAAAATCTCCGAACCGATGACATCTTCTTGATTATCAGGATTTTCTCTTTGTTTATTGATCATATCCTGATACCGTTTTTGTTTCTTTTTCTGCTTCAGTATGTCTCTTGCAGACCTGATCATAACACGCTTATGCATGATGTCTATGAACAAAGCAGAATTATTGTCTGCAAGTCGGCAACTATGATGGTAATTTTAGGGTTTGTGAGAATTCTGCGTATTAATGATAGCAAATATTAGTTGGTTATGATCACAAATTGATACTAATATGTAATACCTGTCAAACAATAAAACTTTTAAGGCCCATAGTTAAAAACTACGTTATCATATTTATAGTATAGGATTTCTCTTAAAATAGTCACTAATGAAAAAATCAGTATTTTTTGATAATATAAAACCTGAAAGGGGGAGAGCCATTTACAGTCTTCTATATTTTTCCTTTTAACTGTATTCCACTATTTTCATAATACGAGATGTATTAAAAACAATGAATAATTGACCATGTTGACCAAGTGAATTTGTTATCGAATTCACACTAATATTCTAATGGCTTAAAAACGAAATGGTGTTTATCAAATAACCTGAACTAAATCATTCAGTCGGCAAGCTTAAAAGCTTACAACTCTTTAACTCATCATATACAAGCTTTTAAAGCTTGCCGGCTGAACGAAATGGTGTTTATCAAATAACTTAAGCTTACAACTCTATCATCAACCAAAAACATAATAAAAGTTGAATAAGAGTACAAAATTTGATATGATCCAACCGAACCTTTTATCACGACGAACAAATGAAGTCATTCAAAAACCAAAACTTTAATTTATGATTGATAAAATTTAAAGTTAATCTCGTTATCTTCAAACATGGCCCTTCACCTTGTCACTTTCCTTGAAATTAGTTTAGCCAAAACTTTTATAATCTCATTATCTTCAAACATTGACACCGGAACAATACTATATCGGTACTCGATCTCTAAGGCATACATCACGTATAGGCGCGTCATTGCATAGGGTCATCATATACATAAGATATAGTTGTAGGTCTCAGAAAAAGAAAACACATTTATCCTTAATAAGATTTAATACATGTTATGGAGATAAAAGAATTGCACACATGCTGAATTAAACAACATACAAGACTCATGCTATGCTCTATTGTTCTTAATAAGATTGGAAGAAAAATAACAATCTGGTCAAAAGGGATAACGCCGTATATCAATTTATTATTATTTCAAAACATACACTAAAATATTGAATAACTATAAACTTAATTAATTTAAATCCTCTCACAATTAGTTCACTAAACAACTAATTTACGCTGCTGGAGCATAATCATAATCTCCATCATCGTCATCACCGTCTCCCTCTAAGCGAGCCAGTGTAGGTGCATAGTCGTAACCATGATCATGACCATCAATGTCTCCATTAGCATGACCACTGCTATCTATACACCACCACGGTCCAATTGTCTTTCTAATGTGAGCCATTTGTTGGAGTGGGCTTTAGATGAAATTTTAGAGTTGTGGTTAATTTTGAGTATGAAAATCAAAAACTTTGAAACCATATTTATGGGTAAGGAGATCCACGCATCGGATTCCTTGAGAAGACGCCTATGTATACACCCATGAGTAAATATGTGTAAGAAAAGGAGATCCACACACCGCATTCCTTGAGAAGACGCTTATACATATCCATGCATGTTTATAAGTGTGGAGTTGTAAGTAAAGTGTGTGGGTGTAGCATGTGAAAAACAATTTGGGAGACATGTCAGCAGATTAAGCACACTCAGAACAAGTGCAAGCACTATTGGTGAAACATGAGCATGTTTGTCTGCTTTGTGCATGAGTGGGTCATAAGAGGAAAACTTAGTGCTAAAAAGGAACACTTAGAAAAGGTGAATGAGCATCTCTTTTTCCAAAAAAGGAATACTAATTAATTAATTGCAACTGGAAATTAACCTCTCAGCGCATTTTATTCATGCTTTCAATACGCTACTAGACATGGTTTTATAATCGGGTATGGACTAGATTACTAAAATATGACGCGTACCCGACTCATTGTTAACTCTATGAATATATGCATTTTCTTTTCCAATTTTCTTAATGGTGAATGAGCAAATATCTAGTGCAAAGAAAATCAAATTTCATCCTAGCTAGCTGGAAGGCTTAAAGGTAATATTGATTCTGAATTTTCTAGTCTTGTTTGAATGTAGGGCCTGACTTTTATGAAGGTACAATGACCAAAATAGCCTTTTTGACCAATAAAATTCCTTGACTAACCCCACTCAAATCAAAAATACATAAAATGGTCACTTCCTAAATTGTCGAATCCAACATATTAGAACTGCTAGTAAAATCTTCATGTTAGTTTTTAACTTGTTGAGTATGTAATTAAGTGGTGTTCACAATCTGATTTGTCATGTTTTAATAACACAAAAATTGTGTGTAATCATTTAACTACAGTATTGAGAAATGGAAAATAATATATTATTTGTATTCGCTTCGAATTTAATTACTGGACTATAATTTTGATCGAATCAAATATGGATTTTTCGAATCCGAATCGAATTCTAAACATGCCTACCACTAAACACGTGTCCGCCTGATCTAAGCAAGAGCCAACTGTAAGACAATTAAGAATTGAACAAATTCAAAGTGAGGTCTCATGTGAAAGAGATTTATGATTTCAAAGCAAAAAAAAGGCAGAGAACGAGTTTCAAACGGGTTAGGTAACGCCATTGACCCGCTATAGATTAAAGCATAACCAAAGTCGACCCATTTGTATGCAATATGCTTATACTTGGATTTTTGAAATCCACATGATAAAAAAATAAATAATGAAAGTAAGTTATTTGCAACGATTAAAACTCCACACAACCATATTATTGTTGCTTCACTGCAATAAGAAAACCAAATCATAAAGAAGCATCAACGACTAAAAGCTTGAACTACGTAAGGCGAACAAACTTGTTGTGTATCAACAAGCAACTATGCAACATAAATGGTTAATGCTTTCGCTACCGATTCACTTTATAGGTAACAAGTTACACGGAGTTCATTTATAAACCTTTGGTTAAGAAAGTATAAGCTGATGGTTTCTTCAAATTTAATTAAAACCTCAAAAAACTTTGCCAAGATGAAACTTTGCATTATATAATATGTGATCTTATTTTAACCATGTGACCCGTACATAACCCAAACCTAATTGCCGCCTCTAGAAAAGGAGCTTTAAACGATTGTACACTAAAGCTACCAATGTTCATGATTAACAAACAATTGTGAATAGTTGCAACCAAACAATCTAGTAGTAGACAAGATAAAACACATCTATCTCGAGACACAACTCCATTTAACGCTATGATTGACGCTTATGTCCAGGTAGGAGACACCGAGTCATGGTAGTATGCAACATGACACTTTGGCACACAATTCAAAAGTGACATTTATGAGCAAAAAACCAAGTAACTGAAAGCAAGAAGTCAATGTAAGAGTTGCCAAAGAAAATAAAAAAGAATGGAGTACCATGTTACTTCATATGCTGATTCGGTGACACCAACGTCTCGAGGTATTTCCCTCCGGGAGCGATCTCCATAAGCGTGTCCTTATACTTGTATACCATAGAGGAATATGACCACATCAAACTGTTAGGCTTCACTGGATTTGTTATGTAAAGACACTGTTTGTGAAGCATGAGCCACTTACCATCCGCCATCAAGTGCAGCGGTTGCATAAGCCAACCATTAAATGCAACTGTCTCATAAAAAGTTACCACCCTTATCCAATCACCATGACCATCACCATCCATCCTCCACAAGTCAATAGAACGATCCCTGTTCAAGTACGTGCGCATCCAAACATAAATGCAGCCTCTTAGAACAGTGAAACCCAAACATGCCTCAGATTTTCTAAAGGGAGTTTATGCCTCTGTTAATTTTCCGGTCTTCAGATCGAGCCTCATAACTGAATATAAATCTGTGTTGTCTTTTTTTAGGACATAGAGTTTATCGTTCAGCAATGCATTGTGATCAGAAAACGAGCAGGATAGACGATGGAACTCCTCAGTTCGCTCAATCTTTCTCCACGAATCAGATTTCAATGAGTATATATAAACATTGCAAGAGTTGGTTACACGAAGAAGCTTGTAGTCGTCTTCAGAAGAGACGTAACACAACACGAATACTCTCCCCGGGGCCTTATAACATTCTTTATGAGCATTGGTTTTAGATAACGTCTTATATTCACCGGTTAGTGGATTCCATAAGATTAGACGAGAGTATTTGAGTTCATACTTGCTATGTTTATCATTTATGCCCACGCACACAAGTCCATTGAAAGACGTTATAAGGGTCATGTCCTGAGGACAGTCTACTTCAAATGGAAAATGGCGTTCGGGGGTGAAACCATCTTCAAGTTTTTCGCAATCCACGGTGCTGAAGGTGAGTGATGTTCTAGTAGTGGATATAAAGAGTAGTTTGTGGTGGTGTTCTTGATGCATTCGGGCAAACATAGGGGTCGTTAAGAACGAGTACCATCCTTTGGAAATGGACATAAATCGGATTATCGATTTGGCTGGAACCCTTGGTAATATGTGACACAACAATATATCATCATAGTCAATACTATTGTCAATAATAATAATGTCACCTGATTCCTCAGCTTCAGCTTCTTTTGTAACAAAAATCTCTGAACCGATGACATCTTCTTGATTATCAGGATTTTCTCTTTGTTTATTGATCATATCCTGATACCGCTTTTGTTTCTTTTTTTGCTTCAGTATGTCTCTTGCAGACTTGATCATAACACGCTTATGCATGATGTCTATGAACAAAGCAGAATGATTGTCTGCAAGTCGGCAACTATGGTGGTAATGATAGGGTTTGTGAGAATCCTGCGTATTAATGATAGCAAATATTAGTTGGTTATGATCACAAATTGATACCAATATGTAATACTTGTCAAACAATAAAACTTTTTAAGGCCCATAGTTAAAAACTACGTTATCATATTTATAGTATAGGATTTCTCTCAAAATAAAGTCTATTTTATAGTTAAATTATTTAGAATAATAAAATTGTTATATAAGTGAGACAGCCAAAGACTTCATTAAAATGGGGAGTTCTTGGATTTACGTCTAATCTGTGACAAAATAGGGAGTTCAACTTTTGGGTCAGGGGTTTTCTCACCTACTTTCCTCGTGATTCGTGAGGGTGGTCTTTGTGTCGGGACTTATGGGATGGACTAATGTGCGTATGAGTTTTCCTTCAGGGACATGCGAGCCTAGAGCTCCAAGGTTCTGTACCTGTTGAATAGAAATGACTGGGTGGGCCAGTGGCCTATGGTATAATCCATCAGTGATCCAAATTAGCCGTTCGTAAAAATCAGTGTTTTATGATAATATAAAACTTGAAAGGGGGAGAGCCATTTACATTCTTATATAGTTTTCCTTTAATTGTATTCCACTATTTTCATAATACGGAATGTATTAAAAACAATGTATTAATCTGTTATCGAATTCACACTAATATTCAAATAGCTTAAGAACGAAATGGTGTTTATCAAAAACCTGAACTAAATCATTTAGTTCGGCAAGCTTAAAAGCTTACAACTCTGTAATTCATCATAACAACCGATTAAACAATAGACCAAATACTGATTTATAGATAACAATAAACATTTGGGCCGGACTGATTTAATTGACCGGATGCTCCTGCATCAGAATCAAGAATCATTGACCAAGTGAATCATTAGTTCATTTTATTGGGGGTTTATTATTGTAATTGTTTGTTGGATCTATATGTGCTTTTATGCAAAAGTGATTAGAAAATCCTCTCTCCCTCTAGCTTCATCTTTTTACTCGTTTTCATCTCTATCATCAACCCGGCCTATATAATGTCTATACATTAATTAAGAACACATAACCAAAAACATAATAAAAGTTGAATAAAAGTACGAAATTTGGTATGATCCAACCGAACCTTTTATCATGACGAACAAATGAAGTCATTCGAAAACCAAAACTTTAATTTACGATTGATAATATTTAGAGTTAATCTCATTATCTTCAAACATGGCCCTTCACCTTGTCACTTTCCTTATAATTAGTTTAGCCAAAACTTTTATAATCTCATTATCTTCAAACACTGACACGGGAACAATACTATATCAGTACTCGATCTCTAAGGCATACATCACGTACAGGCGTGTCATTGCATAGTGGTCATCATATACATAAGATATAGTTGTAGGTCAATCAGAAAAAAAAACACATTTGTCCTTAATAAGATTGAATATATACATGTTATGGAGAGAGAAGAATCGCATACATGCTAAATTAGACATCAAACAAGACTCATGCTATGCTATATTGTCCTTAATAAGATTGAAATAAAATAACAATCAGATCAAAAGGGATAACTCCATATATCAATTTATTATTATTTCAAAACATACACCAAAATATTGAACAACGATAATCTTAACTAATAATTTAAACCCTCTCACAATAAGAAACTAGGATATGAAAACCCAATGCTAGTCAATGCTATTCGTTCAATAAACTATTAATTTACGCTGCTGGAGCATAATCATAATCTCCATCATCGTCATCACCGTCTCCCTCTAAACGAGCCAATGTAGGTTCATAGTCATAACCATGATCATGACCATCAATGTCTCCATTAACATGACCACTGCTATCTATACACCACCACGGTCCAGTTGTCTTTCTAATGTGAGCCATTTGTTGGAGTGGGCTTTTGATGAAATTTAGAGTTGTTAATTTTGAGTATGAAAATCAAAAACTTTGAAACCATATTTATAGGCAAGGGGATCCACGCATCGGATTCCTTGATAAGACACCTATTTATACATCCATGAGTAATATGTGTTAGAAAAGGAGATCCACACACCGGATTCCTTGAGAAGACGCGTATATATATCAATGCGTGATTAAAAGTGTGGAGTTGTAAGTAAAGTGTGTGTGTTACATGTGAAAAACAATTTAGGAGACATGTCAGCAGATTAAGCACACTCAGAACAAGTGCAAGTACTAGTGGTGAAACATGAGCATGTGTGTCTACTTTGTGCATGATCGAGTGGGTCATAAGAGGAAAACTTAGTGCTGAAAAGGAACACTTCGAAAAGGTGAATGAGCATCTCTCGTTCTGAAAGGAATACAAATTTGTGTATTGCAACTGAAAATTAACGAAACCTCCCAGCTCCGTTTATACATGGTTTCAGGACATGGTATATAATCGGGTATGGACTAGATTACCAAAACCTGTCCCATACCCAACGTATTACGTACTGTCAACTCATTTGATCAGTATAAGCATATAGGTGTATTCTTTTTCTAGACCCACCAAGCGGGTAGGACCATTCATATGGCCTCTGTTGTTACTCCCAGAAAGAGCCAATTATTTGGCAATTAAGAACTAAAAAAAGGCATATAACGAGTTTCAAACAGGTTAGGTAACGCCATTGACGTCCCGTTATAGATTAAAGCATGGCCCAAATCGACCCATTTGTATTCAATGGGTCAAAAATGTACCAAAACAAGTTTTAGCGCATGGGAAAAAACGTGTCATATTAGAGAAACGATCGACTACGGCCATAATTGAATATTTGTGTCGCTGTGTACGGGGAACACCAACCACAAATTTAAGGCTAACATCCTCCCACGGTCCCTGATCCGGAATAGGAAATGTCGAATAAAGACATGCGTACTAGTGATAGGTTTAAACAGCCAAACGCACACCGTAAACATCCTTAGAAAATTCAAGGAAACAAACAAAATTCAAACTTAAACAGGTAAGAACAGTTTCAAAAAGTTAAACTAAAGACTTGGTATAACAATGACCCTCTATTCCACATTTGCATAAGCCAATTAGATGCATGTTACCGGTTGGGCGACACCAAAGTCTCGAGGTATTTCCCCATTGGAGGGATATCCATATCTGTATAAGTACACTTGTATCTCAGAGTGGTATATGTACACCTATAGTTGTATGGCTTCACTGAATATGTTTTATAAAGGCACCCTTCATTATGCATGAGCCAATGTCCATCAGCCATCAGCCATCAGGTGCAGTGGCTGCAGATCCAAACTAGATGGCCAATAAGGTGCCACCTTCGTCCAAGCACTATCCGCATCCATCTACCACAACTCAACCTACTATCCGCACGCATCCAAACATGAACGCGGCCTCTTAGAATAGTGAAACCCAAACATGTCGTTAAATCTCTAAAGAAGGGAGTTGCTGCCTCTGTGAAACTCCCGGTCTTAAGATCAAGCCTTATAACCAATACTCATCCGCCTTGTCTTCTTTAGGAAATAGAGTTTTTCGATCAGCGACACATTATGACGAGAGAACCAGCCGGATAGACGATGTATGTCCTCGTTCGACTCAGTCTTTCTCCACAAGTCAGTTTTCAAAGAGTATATACACATTGCAAGAGTTTGTTACGCGGATAAGCTTGTAGTCATCTTTCGAAGAGATGTAATACAACACGGATGCTCTCGTATGGGTCTTGTAGCATTCTTTACAAGCATTGGTTTTAGACAACGTCTTATAGTCACCGGTTAGTGGATTCCATAAGATTAAACGAGTATATTCATTCTTGATACATGTATCCTATACGCTAACGCACACGAGCCCATCGATGGATGTTATAACGAACACGATGGATGTCTAGTATGAATGGGAAAGGTAGAGGGGTGGTTAAACCATGTTCAGGTGTTTCAGTCAGCGGTGGAGAAGGCTCTGTTGGATTTATAGAGTAGTTTGTATTGGTTTTGATGGTGGAAGAGGTGCCTGCATGTAAACATACGGGTGGTAATGAATGAGTATCATGCTTTGGAAACACACATAAAACGGGTGGCAGATTCGGCTGGAACCCTTGGTAGTATGTTGAAACACTACTTCTTGTGAAAGCTTTGCTGCCATGGCTTCGATCTGAGTTTTTGGGGCTCTAACAGGCCACAGTTACGGTTTTTTTAACATCTATTACGGATTTTTCAGGTACGAGTTATTCGGGTTTAGGTTTTTTCAGGTTGGGTTAATCGGGTTTTTTCAGGTTGGGTTTTTTCATGAAAACAAAAGGAATAAAATAAAATAAAAAATTTCTTTTAAAAAAAAGCTACAGCGCTAAAAGTAAATCAACATATTTTTCTTTATCCGTTATGTGAATTACCAAATAACAAAGTTACATAATTAGGTATGTTCAAATTCGGATATCCGAACCTTTAGGATAACGATGTCTCTATCCGAATCCGAAAATTGGGATATCCGTAAATCTGAAAAAAAGCATTTAAAAAATTAAAGGACTACTTTTAAAAATATTCCGGATATCCATATAACCAGAATATGCAAAAACTATTCGTTTTATCTGAAAATGCACGATTGGTATCGGTACCGAACCGATATCGAAATATGTACCGAGTTGGTACCGTCAGTACTAAAGTTTCGGGTTTTCGATACCGGTACAAATACGGTACCGGGATTTTTTTTAATTTTACCTTAAATACCGGGAACCGTCCCGGTACCGAACCAAACGTTTCGGTACCATTATCAATACCAAAAATTTGTGATTTTCGGGATCGGGATTTTCGGTACCGATACCGATCTCATCCCTAGTTAACCATCATTTAACCGTCTTATTTTCCATCCAAAGCAAGGGCAATATCTACTTTTCACAATCACCTCCATCTTCGGCCACCCTCGTTTCCGGTGATGTCTCTCATAGTTGATTCGAGCACCGTTCGAGATAATTATTATACCATTATGCTTGTTTTTATTGTCCGAATCAAAGCCCTAAGGTGTAGGTCCTATGGACGGATCAAACAACACAACAACTAGTCTACTTGGATCAATCTTAACACTGGCTAGCGGAATTCACTAGTGAGGAACTGAGATCTCGGATCTTGTTTGGTTTGTCATTGGCCGAAGGTAAGAGGAGAGAAAGGAGAAGAAGAGAGTTTGTATATGGATAAGGTTAAGACAATTAGCAAAAAGGTTCATATTTGCATGAGAGACACACACTATTTATAGTGTGTGTTCTTATGCATCATTCTTGTATTATTACGGCCCAATGGGCTTCATATTACATGGTCTCGGGCCCAAACATACGAAGAAAAACAATCCAACCATCTAATTTACATAATCGTTAAAGCACAAATAAATACAAAAGACTAATAGCAATATGGGCCTTACATAAGGTTTTGTTTAAAATATGTGTTTGTCAAAATGGAGTTCAATCGTAGCTAGCGGTTCCTTGCCGGATTCGCCATCACCGGATTCTGTTTCTTGAAAACCCAAGAGACAAATTGAGAACCAGTGAAATGCCCATACGCAGATATGATTATGAATTTAAGATGATAACCCTAATCATTAACAAAATATACATTAAATTAAAAAAAAAAAGAACAAGAAATGTATATGTTGTAAAAAACAATGGACAACGTAGCAAACTAAAACACATCATGCAAAAATGCAATGGACAGCAAACTAAAATACAATTGACCACGACAAATAACATAATTAGAAAACCTAGTTGAGAAACAAAGACTAGAACCTATAAATCTGTAACACAATGAATAGAAAACTTAGTTGAAAAACACAATAAATTAGAATTTAAAAAACACAATTAACAAAACCTATAACACAATGTATTAATTATCCCAATAATTTATTGTTTTGTAGCAATGCCATGCTTTTATTGAAGATAAAAAAAACGATGGTTATTATAATGAAATTTTTATTTTTCTAAAATGTCGTATAAAAACTTTATGGGTGTTTTAAAAAATAGGGAAATTGACATGTGAATTTTATGTGAAGAGAGAAAAAAAACAACAAATGTATGTTATTCCTTTTAAGTTATCCCCCCCCCCTCCCCTCGGCACATTTCATTCGTTGAACGGTGAGAAATGTACGAAAATCATACCAAACTCATTAAACGGTTAGAAATGTATGAAAATCTCATATATAAGTTGTTGAGATATATGGAAATCTTTAGAATAGAGTAAATCATTCGTATAAAAATTCTAGAATTCTGACAAAAATCATAAAACAGTTAGAAATGTATATTTCATGTAAAAGTTGTTGAGATATATGGAAATCTCTTATAGAGTAAACAATTCGTATAGAAAATTCTGGAATCGGACAAAAACTAACATAAATAGAGGTGGCCCCAAAGTACTTTAAAGCTAACATGAAAATGATTTATGGAAAGAGTGATCTTTTCTTTTTCTTAAGCGTAAACTTCTTGTTTTTTTCTCTCTTAACAACTTAGATGAAACAAATAAAATGTCCGGTAAGGAGCCGGACCCAAAAACAGTTTACATCAAAAGGAGATGGGTTTTAGCCACTTATCCCAAACAAACTTACATATTCGATTTCTGTTAGAATACCAAATGAAAGAAAAATAAATCATCGAAAAAAAAATTTCCACTTCGAATCTATTTCGGTTGATAAAGTAGCATAAATAATTTATTCACTTCGAATCCATCATAATTTTGGTCGAACTCCAATAAGAAACTCCACTTCAAGCCAGCCCACACCAGGTCTCCAAATCTTTGTATACTCGGTAACGTACACCGGTCAATGTGTTTCCGTAAAACCGTGAAATATGGATCGCCATCAAAGGACCAAACCCAATAATCTGGATAAGAAGAAAAATAAAAATTAATAGTATTATCCATCAACTCGTATAGTTGTTAAAGCTCAGTCGATGCTAACGTGTGTTATCGTCGAAAGTAGTTCCGATTTTTTTCTTGTGTGTTAGACAATGAAACCATACATACATTAAATAGTGAGGGGGGGGGGAGTAGGCTTCACTTCCTATTTTGCCTTGTCTGGTATTTCTCTGGGGTCTTTATGTTTAACGGCATGCATATGGGAACAAAACAGGCAGAATGATGCATTATACATTTCTCTGGCTAATGGTTAGAGGATGGTTTTGTGATCGCATTCCATACTATATCTGTTATCAAACACAATACATAAGTGATGTGGGTTTAGTTTTGAATGTAAAATGAAACAAGTCTAATTTGTATCATCAAGTATTGGGACCGGTTAATTGTATTCTCAAGACTCGGGAACCGACCCTAACCGTTTTTTGTCGGTTCAGGTCTCGAGTCTTGCGGGTCTGAAGAAACACTAAGTGAACCCTGGACAGATTATAGATAATCTGGACAGATTATAGATAATCTTGGGGTTAAGTAATGTTTCCCACGGATGAGGTCTAACTGAGAAGGCTGTTCTTCAGGAGACCTGCAAAACAAACACCGTAAGCTCGTCACTGAGAAGGGGGGGTTCCTCCTTGTGACCACCCTCCGGCGTGAGAATCAGACTAGATTGCTCTGAATATAAGTGTATATTAAGAGATTGCTAGATAACTGGGTAGCAGATGATCTTACCATTCCAAGATGTTGGAGTATTTATAGCCGAAGGTAGGTTTCCAAGCAGGTACAGCCGGCTGAATAGTATTCCTGTTCTACCAACAGTGGACTATGCACAGGCCATACTGGTTGGTGGGTAGGTTACGGCCAACAGTGACAAAGTCGGCTGCACTATTCCACCAACTGTAGATTATGCACGTCCCACCTACTGTGGATTGTACGCAGGCCATGCTGGTTGGTGAAAAGGTTACGGCCAATAGTAACACTATTCCACCAACTGTAGGCTGCGCATGTCCCACAGTAAGGGTTGGTGAGTAGGCAGCGGCTAATAGTGACAAACAGTACTAGAGGGTGCTCCTCCTCGCACTGTTGTCGGTGAGCTGTCACCCTGTGATTGGCTCATGGGTTGTTCTGGTCAGATCGTCTGTCCTATCCATACCTTGGTAGGTATAGTACAAAAGATCTTTCAGAATCATACAGACTGGCTCATTTAGGCGGGATTGTTCCCGCCTTGCTCATTCCTTCATGTGACTACTGAAGTATCTATTGTCTTGTGCGTGTAGCCCTGCTGTCTGCGGGTAGCCTTCCCTGATGGCTTGTATCCGCAACTGCGGGAACAGGCGGGGTACTTCACCATTGGGAGGCTTTCCCTGCGTGTACAGCTTGCGTACTGCGCGTAAGGTTCTATGAGCATGGTGGGTCCTGCGGGAGCAGATGGTCTTTGCGCAGACGTCCCTGTTCAAGGTGAGTCTTGCGGGACCAACTAGGCTCTGCTGGGACCTACCTCTTCAAGTCCCCCCAGTCCAATGTTCTTCTCATGAATGTTCAATAAAGTGAGGTGAACTTTTGGACTTTAAGCAAGGGGTTTTGAAAAGGTTTTTAGTTTTAAGGTTCTCCGTGGGGATTCTTCCCGCGGATTTCCTAATGTCACTTGCAAAAATTCCCGATTTTTTTGCTTGATCTTTGGGTATGATGCGGGTAGGTATGTAACCTTCTCGCAAGTCAGGAGCGTTGAGTCTCACTTGTGTGGATTCTCCTTGAGGTTTTAGTGGTTTTGAACATAGTGATCAATTATGTTTAAACCACCAATTCCATCCTGGAGCCTCAAAACAATGTATTTCTCGACGTTCCCGCTATGCGGGGATGTTATTTCCGTTTCCACAAGCATTGCCCAAAAGATCCTTCTTGGTTTCAATTCCCTGCGGAGCGCTAGGTATGTGAAGGGTTTTGCCTTAACACTGTACCCGCGCTCGTCTTACAGTTACTTTACTTTCAAGGTACCCCTGGCGTCAATTCCCTGCGGGTGCTAGGTATGTGAAGGGTTTTGCCCTAACACTGTACCCGCACCCGCCTTATAGTTACTTTGTTGCCGGGGTTTTCTTGGCTTCAATTCCCTGCGGGTGCTAGGTATGTGAAGGGTTTTGCCTGAACACTGTACCCGCATCCGTCTTATGGTTACTTGGTTGCCAAGGTAAGGGGTATTTTCCCGCTTACTTTTGAATCTTTTTGAATTTTGAATTTTGAAATTCGAAAGGTTGGTAAGGATAAGAACAGTCCAGACATCTGAAACGTCGTGCGACGGTTTCTTCTGACTGTGTCAGGACGTGCAGGAAGTTATGGTGACGTGACAGAACATGGTCATTCCAGTCGCTTTTTCAGGCGCGTGGGCACGATTTTTCGGGCGCGTGGCCGCGAAATTACTGGCACGCGTCCTGTCAACAGCTGTTGCCAGCTTGCTTTTTGCCACGTGTCATAGTTTCATTGCACCTTCCATTTCTCTCTCCTCCGCATTAAATTCACCGCATTAATTGCGATTACTATATAAAGGGGGAGAGGGTTATTTGCAATTCACACTTTTCACTCTTCTCTTCATCTTTAAGGCGATTTCCGGCGAATACTCCTTTATTTAATCGAGCATTCTCTCGAAATCGTTTTCTTCTTCCTCTGCAAGATGTCTTCACGTGATGCTGAAGCTGTGGCCGACGACAGGAGTACTGCTGGCGAGTGCCAGTGTGCTCTGCCCGGCGATCAGTACCGGTATGTTGTCAGGAAGTTCATGCTCGATCCCCTCGAGCCTGAGTTTCCTGAATCCCACCAGACCGTGTACGATGCCCCCAGAGGCAAGATCGGGGTTTATGCTGCATTTTTTGTCTATGGGAATCTTAGATTCCCATTGACAAAATTTGTTTACCGTGTCTTTGAGAGGCACGGTGTTCATTTGACCGAGCTGCACCCTATGGCGGTCGCCAAGATTCGCCACTTCGAGTGGGTGTGCCGGATTCTGGGCATCGAGCCCCATGTGGACCGCCTGATGACCTTCTATACCTGGAGGTGCATCCAGGGGTGGTACACCCTGACAACCCGTATCAAGGGTTTAAAGATTTGTGCGACCGAGCGCAGTCTCCGATCGTGGAAGCGGGAGTTCTTCTACATATCCGCCCGCGCCGTCCCCCTTGCCATGAAGTTTAAAAATGGCCAAGCAATTCCGAGCCTTCACGCCCCCAACTACCAGGAGGCGGAATGGTTCTCGAAGATATCCCTGGTCCAATCTCCGGTTTACCGGTTTGCGGAGTCCGGGATGGTGATGCTGGGGATGAGCCGGGTGTGGAAGGAGGCGTCTCAGGTTCCCATCCTTCTCGAATACGGTTTGAACTCTACTCCTTATGGTATGTCTTGTCTTTCTTGCTGATATGAGTTTGTCTTCTAACTGTTTCTTTTCTCTTAGAGGGGAACAATTTGGAGTCGCTCCTGTACCCGCGGGAAGCTGACGATCCTGTGCGGATGGGTACTCGTGCTCTTGATGAGAACGAGTTGCCCATCCTGGAGCAAACAGCGGATCGGTTTGTGGAGGTTTATCCGCTGGGCCACGAGATCCTGAGCCACCGGCGGCCAGGTAAGGCGTTATTCTCCCCTCCACCCCTCAGTGCTGTACCCGCTGCTGGAATTCCTTACACCCTGTCTTCTTCTGAGGAATCCGCAGATGGTCCTTCGTTAGTGCGGAAGAAGCGGGCTGCCGGCGGGAAAGGGAAGGAGAAGGCGGCCTCCACAGCCGATCCAGTGCTCCTATCTGACACTGAGTCAGATAGTGAAGAGGGGGGGGGGGGGAAGCCCGGTGGTGAGAAGACCACTGTTCCGGAGGCTACGACTGTTACCTCTGGAGAACCAATGACAACCACGGTGACCGGCATCAAGAGACCGGCTCCATCGGGTTCGTCCCCGCCCGTCCGTACGTTCAAGCGGAAGAAACCCTGTAAGTACAACTCTTAGCTTTTATTTTCATAGTTTAATCTTCAAGTCTTTTTAACACTTTTCTTCTTTACGCAGGTGTGGATGTTGGCGCATTCCAGGGTGAGGGGCCGAGTACAACCTCTCCGCCAATGACGGTAGGCTTGGTCAGCCTACCTGAGGCGTCGACCCAGGCGCCTGCGCCTGCTTCCGCTGGTTCAGTTGCTCATTCTGAGCCGACTGTTCCAGCCGAGATGACGTCACCGCCGGCGGTGAGTGCAATTTTTACAGCATCGTTCACCGAGCCGGCGGTTACTGTTGCTGCTGACTCTTCGGCGGCGTCCGCGACGGACACCATGCCTCCGCCATCGACTGCGGCGGAAACCATGCCGCCTCCGCCATCGGCCTCGACGGCTGGACCTTCAGGTACGCGCGGGGCTTCTCGCCGATCTTTGCTACCTTCCCATCTGCCTGACCTTTTGGATGGATTTCCCTTAGGTTCAGGTGATGGGTTCGGTGGCTATCGGCCTGTGATCGACCCTACAGGTGCGTAGGGTTCTTTTGTCCTTTATGTAATTTTTATCATCTTTTCCTAACTGCTTTGTTTCTTTTGCAGTGTCGGATTCCAATGAAGTGTATGTTCCAAGATGGAACATACGCCGAGGAACAACCCTTCGTACACCTGTGGAGTGCGTGGACTGGGCTCGCCACGCTGCTCCCCATGGTGCGTTGGGGGAAGCCATGGTTAGCTACCAGGAGGGTAGGCTAACCAACGAGCTTCGGGTTCTCCTGGCCCGGATGCAGCCACGCGTCGAGCTGCTTTGTCGTGAAAACGACAAGTTGAAAGCAGCTCGTGTTAAAGAAATATCTCAGGCGCGTGCTCTCCGGGAGGAGAACCAAAAACTGACCGCGGTATCTGCGGAGAAGGAGAAGGCCTTCAAGGCCCTCGAGGTTGAGGTTCAAGCGCGACTCGAGGCCCGCTCCAAGGCTGCCCAAGCTGTTAACGAACAGCTTCGGCTAGCTAAGGAGACTGCGAGGAACGCGACCGAGAGGGCCACCAAGGCTGAAGCTGTTGCTGAGCCTCTCCGCCTGGAGAATGAAGAACTTAAAGCTAAGTTAGAGGCTCTTCAACAGGCTCATGATGCCTTGGCTATGGAGGATGCGAAGAAGCTTCAAGAGATCCTGGACCAGAGGGGTGTGCTTGCGCAGACCGAGCGGAAGCTTAAGGGCGTTGAAGAGGCCGCCGCAAAGGATGTGCTTCTCGCCAATCTTAATAAGAACGAAGCTGAACGCGCCTGCACCCAAGCTCTGGCTGCCAAGGAATGGCTTCTTCGAGAAGCGTTGCCTCAGGTATTTTAGCTTTATGTCGTCACGCTTTCCTTTGTAGAATAGTTCTTATACTTGTACATTTTTTGTAGGTTGTGCATCTGGTCTTTTCAGAGACATCTTACGACGATGCTATGAGCGCAGCTCTCAACGCTTCTCATGAGGATGGGGAACGGACCGGCTTCCTGCTTGGTCTAGGGTTTGCTGAGAAAGGCGTCCCGCCTTCCAACTTCCCTCTGTATAATGCGGATACCGAAACTATTTATGACCAAGCAGTGAACCATTATGCTGCCTTCCCGCATCCGGTGGTGGAGAAGGTAAATGAAATTGCTGCTGCTGATGATGGGCTTGCTGTCCTTAGAGCTTTCCTTGAACCGTCACCCTCTGCTGACGGTGCGGGTCCAAGTGGGAGTGGTCCTGAAGCATGATCCAAAAGATCCCTTTCCGCCACTAGCGTAGATATTTGCTCTTGTACTTTTGTATGCGGGTATACACCCAGCAATGTTTGTAATATTCAAGTTGATGAAATAAAGAATGTCCTTTTCTTTGTTTATTTTACGCATGTTTACACTTAGCAATTTCTTTAGTACTTAGATAAGTTTAACTTTTTGACATGGTAAATTATAAGTTTATTTTTGCTTCCTCTTTCATGATTGTGCGGGTGGGACCGTCACTTGCACTTAGTAGGATGGCTAAACTTACATTTATCCTGCGTGGAAGTTTTCCTTATCTTTTCCTTGAAATTTTCTAAGTGTTCAGAATAAGTTAACCTTTGAACGTGGTAGATGATAGGTTGAAGTTTTGCTTCCTTGTTTGTGATTGTGCGGGTAAGACCGTCACTTGCACTTACAAGGATGGCTAATCTTTACTTACATCTGACCTGCGTGTAGGTTTTCCTTATCTTTCCCTTGAAATTTTCTAAGTGTTCATAATAAGTTAACCTTTGAACGTGGTAGATGATAGGTTTAAGTTTTGCTTCCTTGTTTGTGATTGTGCGGGTAAGACCGTCACTTGCACTTACAAGGATGGCTAAACTTTACTTACATCTGACCTGCGTGTAGGTTTTCCTTAGAACTTTTTAACATTTTTAGCGTTGTGTTTATGCGGGTTTTGCCGCCTTCCACACGCAATTACTTACTTCTTCACGCATTGGTGCGGTGAATACCGGCACATGGGAAGTTCATAAGTTAAAGGTTAGGCTATCAATACATTGTGTAAGGAGAATCATTTCCATTAGAAGTGGCTCTAGGCCTTTTCTTTACAAGTTTGGAATTGATCTACATATAACATTTGCGTAATTGAGCTCCATTCCATGTTCTTGGGATAGGAGTGCCATCGAGCCTTTCAAGCCGGTATGCGCCTTTTCCCAGGACTTCTTTGATAATGTATGGCCCTTCCCAGACTGGGGCCAGCTTTCCTGGGCGCTCTTGGTTTGAAGCCTCGTTGTTACGCAGTATGTAGTCTCCTTCATTGAAGTTGCAGAGTTTTACCCGCGTGTTGTAGTACTTTTGCATTTGTCGTTTGTAATTTTCTTCACGCACTGCGGCTAAGTCTCTGCGTTCCTCGGTTAGCATAAGGTCTAACCGTCTTTCCGCATCATTGTCTTCTGGCTGGATCAAGACCCTTGGTGAGGGTAAACCAATTTCGACTGGGATCATGGCTTCAGTGCCATAAGTGAGACTGAATGGGGTTTCCCCCGTACTGGCCTTTTTCAGCGTTCTGTTTGCCCAAAGGACGTGCGGGAGCTCGTCCACCCAGCCGGATCTGTGTTTCAGGAGTCTTTTCTTTATGCCATCGACGATGCTCTTGTTTGCTCTTTCCACCTCACCATTACCTTGCGGGTGTGCCACTGAGGTAAAGGTGTGGGTGATTTGAAGTTCTTTCAGCCACTGCTGTAGCTTCTTGTCAGCAAAGTTGGTGCCGTTATCGCTCACCAGATTCTGTGGAAGTCCAAAACGACAGATAATAAATTCCCAAATAAATTTTTTAATATGCTTTGCGGTTGTTTGGGCTAAAGGTTTTGCTTCTATCCACTTGGTGAAGTAATCGATGGCTACCACTAGGAACTGAACATTTCCTGCTGCTGTAGGAAATGGGCCTGTCACATCGATGGCCCACTTCTGAAATGGCCACGAAGAAGTGACTGGAACCAGTTCGTTTTTCGGGCGATGCGTGTTAGGTGCGTAAAGCTGGCAAGACCTGCATTTTCTGATGTATGCCAGTGCATCCGTATGCATCCCCGGCCAAAAGTATCCCGCGTTGTTTAGCTTGGCTACAACAGCGCGGGGACCTGCGTGTACCCCACAGATGCCTTCGTGTACTTCCCTTAGGAGGTAGTCGGCATCTTGGTTGTCCACGCATCTCAAGAGTGGGCCAAGAAAGTTACGTCTGTAAAGGATGTCATTGACGAGTTGATAATTCAGTGCTTTACAGCGTAGTTTTCTTGCCTGTGTTTTTGACTCTGGTAGTATTCCTGCTGCAAGGTAATTTATTATTGGTGTCATCCACGTTTCTGTACTGGTTTGGATGACACAAATTTCCTTGTGCGGGACTGATGGTGCTTCGAGGAGTTCAATGCGGATGTCCTTTCCCAAGTGGGTGAAGGCTAGTGATGCAAGCTTGCTTAACGCATCCGCAGATTTGTTTTCGCTGCGCTTGACGTGTATGACTTTACAATCACTAAAATTACGCATAAGGGTTTTTGCCTGGGCGAGGTACAGGGCCATGGTGTCGTTCACAGCCGTGTACGTCCCATTTATTTGGTTGGCCACCAGCATGGAATCCACGTGGGCTTCCAAGTTTTTCACTCCCATCTTACGCGCAATTCTCAAACCGGCCAAGAATGCTTCATATTCGGCTTCATCATTCGTACTTGGAAAATCCAACCGAATAGCGTAAGTATATTCTTGGCCTGCTGGGTTGGTTAGTTTTAACCCTGCGCCTGAACCCTCGTTACTGGCTGCTCCATCAGTGTAGAGTCGCCAGACATCATTGACGTCCTGTGCTGGGGAGGGTTGAGCCTCCTCCTGGCACTCTTTTTCCCGCGAAGCGGGGACTTCTGCAATAAAATCGGCCAGGACCTGGCCTTTTATGGCTGGTCTTGGCTTGTACTTAATTGCATATTCTCCCAATTCAATTGCCCATTTGGCTAGACGTCCCGATAATTCGGGTTTGCCTAGAACGTTTGAGAGTTTGAAGTTGGTGAGAATGGTGATTGGGTGGCCCTGGAAATATCGTCTTAACCTGCGTGAAGCGTGTATAAGTGCTAAGACTAATTTTTCAAGGGTAGAGTACCGGGTTTCTACGTCTGTTAGTACACGGCTAACATAATAGATTGGCATCTGGATGCCCTTTCGTTCTACTAGCAGGACTGCCCCGGTTGCTCTATCTGTTGCGGAAAGGTATAGGATTAACTCCTCTCCCGCTTGTGGTGCTGTAAGTGTTGGGAGTTCGATTAGGCGTGACCGAATCTCCTGAAAAGCTGCTTCCGCTTCTGGTGTCCAGCGGAAGTGCGTTTTCTTCAAGCAGTTTCTCAATGTTGACACGAAAGGAAACGACTTATCCGCATGGTTTGCCAAGAAGCGATTAAGTGCGACTAGTCGTCCATTCAGTGTCTGAGCCTGTTTGATGGTGGTAGGTGATTCCATTTTAACAATGGCTTCGACCTTTTCAGGGTTCGCTCTAAAGCCATCTTTAGTAACAATGACTCCCAAGAACTTCCCTTCTTCCATCCCAAATGAACACTTGCTCGGGTTGAGCTTCATGTTTATCTTTCGGAGCGTGTTGAAAGTTTCTTCAATGTCTTTCAACATCGCCTCTGGCTCGAGGCTTTTGATGACCAAATCATCCATATAGACTTCCAAGTTTCTCCCGATTTGGGCATGAAACTCTTTGTCCATTAGTCGTTGGTACGTGGACCCTGCATTCTTAAGTCCGAATGGCATCATTTTATAACAAAATGTACCATCGGGCATCCGAAATGCGGTTTTGTCCTGGTCATCAATGGCCATGTGGATTTGGTGGTACCCCTTATACGCATCCAAGAAGCATTTAAGGCGAAATGGTGCCAACGAATCCACTTTGAGATCAATTTCTGGTAACGGATAACAATCTTTGGGGCATGCTTTGTTCAAATCTTTGAAATCTATGCACATGCGCCATTGTTTGTCATTCTTCGGTACCATTACGGGATTTGCAACCCATGTTTGATATCTACTAACGCGTACGATGCCTGCGTCAAGGAGTTCCTTAACTTGGGTTCTACACGCGTTAGTTTGTTCAGGCCCCATTACTCTGCGCTTTTGTACGACTGGCGTAACAGCCGGATCGCACTTGAGCTTATGCTCCGCCTTACTTCGGGGTACACCAGTCATGTCAGCTGGTGCCCACGCAAAGATGTCAGCGTTTTTCTGCAGTAAGCGTTTGAGTAAGGTGCGGGTGGGATCAACGATTGTTGGTCCAATGGTAACGGCCTGGTCGGGGTATTTGCCATTGAAGGCCCATTTTTCTGGTTCAGTGATGGTTGGTTTAGCTTTTTCGGTTTGGGTTTAGATGAAACAGATGCAATGCATACCTGGGGAATGCCAGAGATCATCGCTACACCCTCAGCTGTTGGCCATCCCATCATGCCGTGGACTGAAGATACCACGGCGTTGAATCTTGCCATCCCGTCTCTTCCGAATAGGATGTCGTACGTGTGATGTGGCTTTTTCATCACGACAAAATCCACGTCTTCTGTGCGTGAATGATTCCCATCAGTAAGAGTAACGGGGAAAGATAGGATACCCAGGGGTGTTTCTGTACTTCCGTCAAACCCTTCCATTGAAGCGTAGACCGTTTCCAAGCGTTCTTTGTCTTCATCATCCAGCTTATCAAAGAACTGCCTGTACATCACTGTCGACGAAGCGCCGTTGTCAGCAAGAGCGCGTGAAGTGATGTAGTGCCCCAGCTGGCTTCTGATGACGATGGGGCCTTCTTTGCTGGGGCCTCCTGGCACTCGCGGGAAGCGCACCTCAGCTTCCTTCCACGCGCATGGTTCTGCCACCCGTCTTTTTCTTCCTCTGACCTTGCCATGAACCATGTTGATGCTGATATCGACGGGCTTTCGTCCGTTACCTCTGTACCGGTTGTCATTCCTTCCTCCCTTCCTGATCGATGCCACAAGATGTGCAAGTCTTCCATCCTTGACAAATGTCTCAATAATATCCTTCAAGGATGTGCACTCTTCAGTACCATGACCCTTTGTCCCGTGGAAATCACAGGATTTGCTTTGATCCGCATTAGGTTTCTGCCGGATCAATGGGGCTTTAGGCCATGGCAATTTTTCCGTGGCAAATATCTCCGTGACGCTCTTCGTGAGTGGCGTCCACCGGTGTTTTCGGTTTGAAGGGTGTGTGTTGTCCCTTCCGCCAACAAGAGGGCGAGAGCTGGATGAGGTGTCAAAGTTTACCCTTGACTGCCAAATACCTAGCCTCCTCTTTTTGTTCTGCCGGGCGATCCGGACATTGTTCTCTCTGGTCCTCTGCGTGTAGAGGTGTGTACTCTGGGGAAGATCCCTTCCCAGTTGCTTTTCCGTCTCGGCAAAGCGCTTTGCCGCCGTCATGATGGCATCCCAAGTTGATGGCATGCCATCCTTACCCGTCAATGTGCGGATAAGTTCTGGGTATTCGGCGCCTTGGATGAAGGCGGCGCGAACCAGATCCTCACTTATGTTGCCGAGACTAAGCTTTTTGGAATTGAAGCGAGTGATGAAGTCTAGTAAAGATTCATCCTCCTCTCTCACGCAGTTGAGGATCGTCCACTGCTCTTCAGTGTACTTCCTCTGTTGGCTGAAATGCTGGCTGAACTTGTTCTGAAAGTCCGCCCAGTCATATATGTGGTGGATCGGTAAACGATCGAACCATGCCCTGGCCGCTCCGACCAGAGTCATCTGGAACATGTAGCACCACGTGGGTTCCGTCCAGTTGCTGACGGTAGCCCCCGCAATGAACCTGTTCAAATGGTCGTCTGTGTCGGATAGACCATCATAAGTGCCAATGTTGGACATTTGTTTGGCACTTCTCGGGGCGATTGCTTCCGCAATGTCCCTTGCGAACTTTGACTTCCCTGCATTTGTAGCAGTTGGTCTAAATGTTTTGGAAAAGTCACGCGGGTTTCTCTCCGCGATTGGTTTAAAGGCTTCCCCAAAATTCCTTTTTGGTTGGACGTCCGTTTCCTTACGCTTCCCTTTCGCCTTATGGCGAGGGTTCGCGTCGGTGTCGGACTCCAACTCGTCGTCTGAGTACTCGCAGTCACTGCTCATATTGAGGTGTTGGCGAGTACTGGCGAATTAGTCAGCCTGTTGAACTGAACGCAAGCGTTCGTCCAATTCGGCTTGGAATTCTCTTTGTCGTGCTTCGGCCCACGCCTTCACTTGATCTAGTGTTTGGCGAGGGACCTTCGTTCGTTTTTCCAGTTGGGTATCGGAGAATCCCAATGGAATATTTACTCCACTTGCCTCGGGGTAGTGTTCGTAAGGATTGTATAACCGCCGGTGTCCCCCCCAGTTGCTGGGGTTGTTACCGGGGTTTCTTGGTCGGTTACTGGCCTTTGAACCGGAGTAACGTTAACCATTTCTTCAGAAATTGTGAAAAAACTAAAATAGTTCTAGCTTTTGTCCCACGGATGGCGCCAATGAAGAAACACTAAGTGAACCCTGGACAGATTATCTATAATCTGTCCAGATTATCTATAATCTGTCCAGGGTTCACTTAGTGTTTCTTCAGGGTCTCACACATTTACTAACCATAACTTATTATCTAAAGAAGGTAATGAGAGGAATTTTACATTACCTGTTATAATTCCAAGAAGTAATTACAAATGTTGATGTTGTTTTGTTCTTGAGTACTAGTGAAGGGGTGTAATGATTGAGAGTTTCAAAGATCTTGATCTTGATTAAAATAAAGTTTAGAGGGTAAGGGTTTATGGATTGTTTAAATAAAGAAGAACAAGTGGGTTTTAAGTTTTAAAGAAGACGACACAACTTTTAGCTCCCACCAAGTAATGATTATGTTTAGAGAAAATTATGATTTGCATCCTGTGTTTTTTGGGTGGACGCACTTTACATATCTAATTATCAAACGGATCGGTTTACACCCTCTAGGGGTATTTTCATATTCACGCTTCTTTATTATAATAAAAACTGTTATTTTTATAAAATTAGAATTAACGTAAAAACTCTCGTTTATGGGTGTAACGCTCGTGAGGCACTCGAGATCAGCTGGTCGCAGCCGCTACGAGTTACGAACTTCTAACTATCTATGCTATATATAATACATGAGACTTGGTCAAATTAAAACTCCAAATTTTTAAGTAATTTACAACTTTTAATGCCTAAGATACATCTTATATAACATATAAGATAAGGACAAACTTGTCCATTAGAAATATGTCTTGAAATGGTTACAACATTGCAACCTCAACTTTACTTAACTTTTGTAAATTTAAGAAATATTTGCTACTTTTGGCATTTATCTTTACCCATATATTCTTTTTAATATTAATTGTAAATAACTTCTCACGAACGATTTTTTAACGGCTATAATTTTTTCATACGTTAATATTTTTTTATAAATTAGTACACCATAAAAATGAGCATTTTATTGTCTTTAATTTGGGTATGGTATTACTATAAGTTTTCAAATAAAAAAAATTAACATATTACGTATGTGTGTTTACAATTCGGTTTTAACAGTTTCTAAGTTATACCGTGAGCCAAACCGTTGGTTTGATTTTTTGCAATTGAGAACCGAAACTAAACCGTTAAAACTTTAAAGTGAATCGTTACTAATAGTTTGGTTTAACGCATTGAGCTTCAATAATTAGTTTACCGTCCGGTCTGGTTTTATATGTTTAATTTTTTGTATAAACCATAAACCAAACCGTTTGCTATGGTTTGAACATTCAGAAACCGGCTGACCAAAAGTGATGATTGGTTCAAACGTTTTCAAGGTTTCAAACATCCACAATTGTTACATGATTACTGATTAGTATGATTTTTGTTTCCCGCCGCATCTCGTGGGTACCCGTCTAGTATTAATTTACAAACGTAAAATAGTAAGAAATATTGGTTTTAAATAATTTCAATTATGCCCATTAAAAAATAACAGTCACAACTTAACATTTAGTTGTTGATGGTCTCCAACTAAAGACGTCAGTGAAAATATGTTTTTGCCTCTAGCCATCTACCCATTCTAATAAAGTAAAATAATTGGGAACACATGTCACTTACACTTTGTACCCGAGTTCATTTAAGGATGAAAAAGAAATGAAATAGAAGAAAAGAAAAAAATTGTTGTGTTCAAGAGGTTTTTTAAGAAAAAGAGATGAAATGAGAGAAAAATGGTGTTCTTGAGCTTCACTAAATAGAGGAAAACAAAACCAATTGAAGAAAAACAAGGAGAAATAAATAGCAAGTTAGAATTGAAATAAAATAAAAACAACTATCAAATCAAAAGGGACAACTCAAAACATTAATACATATTATCTTGAAACATACACTAAATTAAGTCTAAAACATTCAACTTCTATAAGAAACTGGGATCCATTTTGTTAGCGAACACATACATCCTCAAAGTTAGAGTCAATGCTATTCATTCACTACACAATTCACGCTGCTGGAGCATAATCATAATCTCCATCATCGTCATCACCGTCTCCCTCTAAGCGAGCCAATATAGGCGCATAGTCGTAACCATGATCATGACCATCATTGTCTCCATTAGCATGACCACTGCTATTTATACACCACCACAGTCCAATTGTCTTGCTAACCTGAGCCATTTGTTTGAGTGGGCTTATGATCAAATTTAGAGTTGTGGTTTTGAGTATGAAAATCAGAAACTTGGAAGACGTATTTATGGGTAAGAAAAGGAGATTCACACGCCGGATTCCTTGAGAAGATGCCTGTGTATGCATCCATGAGTAAATATGTGTAAGAAAAGGAGATCCACGCACCGGATTCCTTATGAAGACGTCTATATATACGTATCCATGATTATAAGTGTGGAGTTGTAAGTAAAGTGTGTGTGCAACATGTGAAAAACAATTTAGGAGACATGTCAGCAGATTAAACACACTCAACACGGCTGCAAGTACTAGTGATGAAACATGAACAAGTGTGTCTACTTAGTGCATGAGTGGGTCATATATAAGAGGAAAGTGTAGGGTTTCCCTACTAGTGCTAAAAAGGAACACTTAGAAAAGGTGAATGAGCGTATCTTTTTCAAAAAGGAATATTAATTTGTTTATTGCAACTTCAAATTAACCTCCCTACTCCGTTTATTTATGGTTTCATTCGGGTATGGGATTTAATTACCTAAACTAGTCCCATACCAGAAATATTGTCATCTTTGTCAATATAAGCATTTATATTGTATATTCTTGTATCTAGTGCAAAGAAAAGCAAATTGCATATTGATTTTGACTTTTCTACTCTTGTTTGAATATAGGGTCTAACTTTTTTAAACATAGCTACTAGTCAAATAAACATACAATGCAACTTCATGTTATTTTCATCTCATGGAAACTTGTTTGTTGATATTTCAGCTCTAGTAGTAAACAGGATAGAAACAATCTAGTAGCAGACAGGATAAATACACATCATTCCGATCTACTGATCAAGACACAAGTGCATTTAACGCTATGCTATGATTGACGCGGTGACGCCGACATTGAGTCATGCTAGTATGCAAAATGACACTTTGGTACACAATTCAAAAGTGACACACAACATAAATATATGGTGGATATATATATATGGTGTGCATTTCTGAGCAAAAATAAAGTTACTGAAAGTAATAAGTTAATATATAAGAGTTGCAACAGGAAATAAAAAGAAAGGAGTTTGTTATTTCATATATTGATTGGGTGACACCAGCATGTCGATGTACTTCGCTCTGGGAGCGATATCCATATGCTTATCCGTATACTTGTAAACTGTAGTGGCATATGACCACAACAACTTGTTCGGCATCTCTTGATTTGTTTTGTAAAGACTTTGGTTAGCATGAGCCACTTTCCATCCGCCATCAAATGCAGCTGTTGCATAAACTTATAATATGGAAATGCAACCACCATGACCATGACCGTACAATTTATCGACCAAAAACACAACCAGTGGGGTGGGCCGTGGTGGTCCGTTGGCGCAAAAGCCTTTAAACATCTGGGTAATTTTGAGAGGGCGTCTTGGGTTCATGTGCCACAAATGACAGATTAAAAATAATTCGCCGTTAAATAAAATCTTAAAAACCTCGTTCTTCATCTTATTCCTTGAGAAATTCGTTTTCACCTAATAAGATAGTTTCTTTTTTATAAGTATTCTTGTATTTAATTTATGTATTAGAGATTATCATGTATCTATAGGTTTTAGGTGGTTAAGATTTTGTTTACTGTAATCTTAAATCTCAAACTTATAGATAGACATTATCATCATTTGATTATCATATCCCCAGGGTTCGTTGCGGTTTCAACTTCTCATCCTCTTGAGCTCTCTTTGATTCGAAACTCTCAACTAGAATAAAGTATTATTGCCATGTTCATCATCCATTGTCCGTCAAGTGTTCGATCATGAGCCAAATAAAGACAACACATTTATGTAAGTATTTGCCAGTATGATGAAAGTTTTAGTTTGTATAAATCACCAATACAAAGCTCAATTCGTAGCAAAAGCTAGGTGCAAAAACACGGGATGAACTACAATGAGGTTTTCGGCTTGAGACAGTATGTCTCCTTATCTCCTAGCAACAAGTGTGGGATAGGATCATGGGACTTGCATCACCTTGATGTTAGTCCGCGTTTTTACATGGAGAATTACTAGAAGTGTTCGTATTACCAAAGTTAATGTTAGACCGCCAAAGTAATACAAAATCAAAAGTTAAAACCACATAATTTAACTTACAACTTTTGAAAATAAGAGCCTAAAAATGTTAAAGAGGATGAAATTAAGAATAATAGATCTTGGATTTTCGAAGGGCAGTAAATATCCTCTATAGATTTATAAAATAAACGAAATCACTCATGGTTCAAAAAGCGTTACTAGAGATGTCGAGAATTGCCCATAGAGATCAGGACCATCTCGAAAATTTCGAGGGCCTAAGACGAGTACTAAAATAGGCCCTTGTATAAAAAAATAATAATAGTATATAAGATCGACATAAATTGAAATAACATATTTTTAATTTTTAGTAATTAGATACAGTATTTATTTTTTATTTTTAAAAGAATGAGCCCCCTTTTTAAACGGCCCCCATACCACCGTTGAGGCGTGTAAGGGCTTTAAATGGGCCGGGTGGAGTTTTTTAGAAATTTTATGAAAGGTACAATTGTACAAACATAGTTGGAAATGTGTGAAATTTCTTTAAAAGTTGTTAAGAGATATGTGGAATTCTCTAGAATAGTAATATTTGTATAGAAAATTTTCTGGAATTCAGACAAAAGAGTAGTATAAATAGAGAAAATTCTAAAATAATCATTTTGATCACTCTTTTCAACTTTAGCCATCCTTTTTATATGGCACTCAAAATAGTCACCTAAATCGTCGTATCCGACGTTTCTTCATTTGCCGCTCACGGTTTATCTCTGCCAACCGATGAAACTCATGCCCCTATGAAATCTGGCCACGTATCAACATCGTTGTTGGTCCGACGAAATTGGAGTGGATCAAACGGAAGAAAAGATGGATCCGACGGAATTCTCTCTCTTCTTATTTTCTCTTTAAACTTGAAAACCCACCTTCATCTTCTTCAACCTCCCAAAACATCAACTCAAACTCTCTCTCCTCTTTTTCACTTTAACAATGAAAACCAAAAAGAAGTTGAAGATGAATAAAATGTGGCTTTTCATTTGTAGAGAGAGAGAGTTTGAATTGATAGTCTTGGTAGACAATAAATTTCGGGAAAGAACCTTAAAACGTAACTACGTGATATTGTGGTATCCTACAACACGGTAAAAAGTAAAGTGTTGTGAATACGTTGATTATGTTAAAACTTTAAACATATAAATGAAATACACCCATTTACATTTACAACCAACCAACTCAATCTTTCCAAAAAAAAACAAATTACTAGGCAGTTATGAACTGGCCAACAACATTCTGTCCAAAATTGACCAGCGATGCTCAAGAAGCTAGACCACGGATCAATTTGGATATCGATTAGGGACAAAAAAAACTTCAAATTCGAACAAAACAATTCGAATAAATCGTTAACCGATCAATGAACCTCTATAGTTGTTACCTCATTTGAGGTTGACCGACCAGTATTTAGAAGCCATCACAAACAAGTGCCCGAGGTTGCGGTCTTTAGATATCTCAAACAACAAAGATTTAGCCGACATTGGCCTTTGCCACCTGGCTAATGTTAGTTGGTTAATAAAACACACAAGAATATGCGGCAATACCTTTAGGTAAGTATTCATACATCCGTTATTTTACGAGAAAGTGATCAAGCATTGGCAGAATTTATAAAAGTAATAGACGGATGCTCATGCAGTAGAGTACTAGTACTGAAAATCCCTATTAGCAAATTTAGCGGACATTGGGGTTTAGAAAACGGGTCCAGTTCTTGATAATATGTAATTTGAATAATCCCCTGATCATCATAAGTAATGGTAATTAGTAGAATCCGAGTTAGACGTGCGAGACCCGAGAGCCGAAACGACAAGGCAAGGTTAGGGTCGGTTCCCGGGTCTTGAGGATACCGACCCGTTTGCTAAACCCCAATTCTTCATAACATGTAATTTGAAAATCCTCTGATCATGTCTTTAAATGATAAGTTATGGTTAATAGAAACCGAGTTAGACACGCGAGACCCGAGACTCGAACCGACCATGGTCATATTAAAATATGGTCGGTTCCCGAGTCTACCGCTTCATTTGTATTCAAGTTGGTTTATGAATTAATATTAAACATTGTGTTTGATATAGGTACAACATGGAGCAGTGTGACCACAAGGCCATACTCCAACCATTGGCTAAAGAATGTATGATCCAACATTCTGCTTATTTTGTGCCGTTGTGCACACCATAAAGCAGATAGACCCTGGAGAGATTCTATAGAGGGCAACATAAAACTCCCGATCATAGATATCTGGTTTCATCTTGCAATGACTCATTACCCAAACTCCCTACCTTTGGGGCTATAAAAGTGGTGCAGGGTTGTAGGCACTTATGGTACATGTCTTTTATTAATCACTGAGTCACTCCCTAAAAGATATGCAAAAGTGATGGATAACCCAAACGGTTATACATTTATGACTAGATACCATCTTCAAGGATTTGCCCCGTCACACTTATGATGATCAGAGGATTTTCAAATTACATATTATCAAGAATTGGGGTTTAGAAAACGGGTCGCTTAATTGTGATCTTAAGACCCGGGAACCGACCCTAACCGGGTCTCGCACGTCTAACTCAATTCCTTATTATCTAAAGAAATAAATTAAAAGATCTTCGAATTACCTATTATGAAATTATCTTGTAAGAATGAAGCTTTGTTGTGTTGTAATTCCAAGTAATAAATCTTGAAGTTGTTTTGTTCTTGACTAGTGAATTAAGGGTTATAAAGATTGAGGGGTTTCAAATGATAAATGTTTGATCTTGAGTTCTTGATCTTGAAAGATATGATTCATGGAATGTTTAAATGAAGAAGCTGAAAGCAATTAAACTAAGTGGGTTTTAAAGAATAATACAAAAAACTGTTAGCTCCCGCCACTTTTGAATAACTATGTATCCGTTATCTTTTCTTCTTCTTTTCTTTTTTAATAAAAACTGTTATTTTTATAAAATTATTAGTATTAGTCTAAAAACTCTCTTGGTGTAACGCTCGTGACGCACTCAAGATCAGCTCGTTAAAACCTTAAAAGAGCAGACACAGTTGTTTTTTAGGTTTCGGTCTATCTTTTTTTATTCTCTTTGTGTTTTGGTTTGAGCTGTTGCTTACGAGTTACGAACCTCCAACAATTTAGATATACAAACATATAATAATACTAGTAATAACATCCACGAGTCAAAGTTAATTTAAGTTTTTACAACCAGTTTTATCTACTCACAAGTGAATTGGAGATTTAAAGAATTGCTTGTTCTTTTTAGTTACGAAAAAGCAACTTGAGTCTTGAGCCATGAATTAATATTATAATGGGCTTTGGGTTATGAGTCTTGGGCCAGGTGATCTAAGTGTTTGGGCATCCTTTTGTTGATATCAGTAATCAACAGTCTAGAGGGGTGAGCAGAAACCCGAATTAACAGAATCAAAATCGAATAACCAAAAATACCGAACCGAAGCATTAACCGAAGGTTAATTTTTTAGTTTTTCGAAAAACCGATTTTTAGGTTTAGGTTCGGTTATCCATTTTAAAAAAACCGAACCGATTAATCGAACTTATGTTTTCTACGAGTTTTTTTTAAGATTTTATGAGCAGAAACAGATCACCAAGAGAATATACCATTGACGGTAATGAAGATTATGAAGATGATGAAGATTGGGTCTAAACTTTGAAGATGAATAAGATAACGAATGAAGATTCAAGCCAAACTTTTGGTGTTTTTTTTTTATTAAGAATTTTGTTGAATTTTAAACTCTACTACTCAACCAACTTTCTAGCTTTTAATATAAACTTGTCATAAGGTTGTTATCAACACAAATCTATAAGGATTACAAAACACCATCTAGGGCATACCTAAAAAGTTGAGGTCTTTTTACAATCCTCATAAGTTATATCATTTCCATAGATTGAAAGAAAACCTCGCTTTAAAATTATGTGAGGGGGTTTTGCAAATTATATGGTGAAGTTTTGAGTGGTTGTAAATTTGGAGAAATAAAGTTGCCCCTATTTATTTTTTATTATTTGTTGAATTGGTTGTGAATAGAGGAGAGAAAAAACTGTAATGATAAAAATATAAAAAAAAAATATTATTTAATTGAATAGGAAAAAGAAATATAATGATTTTTAGTATAATTATGAAAATAGAGATAATAAATATGTTGAGAATGCTTTAAACTACCCTATAAAAAATAGGGATGCATGCATCGATGTATTATACTTCGGGTTATTCGGGTCAACCCGAATTTAGGTATTTCAACCCAAATACCGATCCGAATATTTTATCTCGGGTTCAGGTTAGGAGTTTAATCGGTTCGGGTGAATTCGGGTCGGATTATTCGGGTCGTTTTGGTTCATTATTCGGGTACGGTTAAAAAACATACCCCTAGTATGACCCATAATCGAATGGGCTTTTGTATCATGTAATATGCGATTGATCTCTTTAAAATAAGGATGAGTTAGTTAGTAACATGTTGGCCTCTTTTTTTTTCTTTTTTTTATTATTGTTCGAATAGGATTAAAAGGTTTGACCTAACAACCTGTTTTGTGCACCACTTAACCGGTGTTACAAAAGCATAACTTTATGACTTGTTCATATGCTCACACCTTGATAAACTATCTAAGGCCCCCCTAAAAAAAAGCCCACTTACCAAAATCTTTTTTTTGTGTGTGATGGCTAATTATATATTTTTATCACTAGTAGACCTGATTTTATGAAGCGTATGTCATTCAAAAACTTAGAACCTTAAGGCCCATTTCTTTACATAACGTAACATGCCTTATTCATACTAAGTAATCTGATCTTCCTTCGTGTTTGAACTATTCTTGTTGCGACATGTGTAACGGGGCAAATCCTTGGAGATTGTATCTAGTCATAAATGTGTCTAACTACTTGGGTTGTCCATCACTTTTGCATCTTTCAGGAAGTGATTCGGTGATTAACTAGAGACATGTACCATAAGTGCTTGTGTCACCTTAATAGACCCAACGGTCAAGAGTTTGGGTAATGAGTCATTGCAAGATGAAACCAGAGATCCATGATCATGAGCATTATAAAGAGACTAATACAAGAGCTCTCTATGACGCTGTAAGGAAAAGTCTATGACATGTGTCTCGTATGGATGGATCCCACGACTAAAAGCATAATTTACAACAGTTGAAATGAGTGTGCGTAAGAAACGGTACAATGATTTGTTTGATGTAGGTCATGGTGTGTGTTCCTTATCCGAACACTTCTTAGTCAAAGGTTGAACATGTGCATAACGGATGGTGGATTGAAACTCTCAGTCTAATGTAGGTCCTAAAAATTTCCCTAGACATGTGAACACACAAAAGACAGGAGAGTGGTAGTCGTTTTCAATCGAGAATATAAAGAGTTACTTTAGTATCATAACTCCCAATCCAATATAAAAGTAGCATATGATACATCTATTTTGTATATAGTTTTTGTATATGTATCTTATGATGTTATAATATGATGTAATAAGTGCTTAGGGATCACATTTATCGTATAGACATGCTTTCGTTACTTGTTATATTAATGAAAATTAAAACAATAAACTAAAACAAAACATGGATTTAAGAAATAGACATTTGCTTTGACTCTTAGATATCTCTTAAAGGTATTAGAGGGCTCATATACAAGAGTAGCTAAACAATCATAGGGTCAAATTGGGATCATAAATATGCAAAGTGGTGGCCAACTCATATATAAAGATAAAGACTAGGGGAGAATGTCCAATAGAATAGGGGAAAAGGAACAAGTAATGCATAATCATTTACTATACTATATTAGTTTTTATAAAAACAAATAAGCATTTAGAACATAAAAACAAATGTTATTTAAGTAGATAATATGTAAACATATATAGTAATAGGTCGAAAGAAAGACGGTTTCTTGTAATATAAATAATTAAATATAAATGATCAAATGTCATGTTAAGATATAAATATTTAAATTTCGAAAGCAACCCAAGCTTTATTTAAACAAAGCATTTATATAGACAAATTTAGAAACATGTTATATTCATGTAATATACATTTCTAAACATGATAATCGTGCAATTGAACTTCTGGTTCAATGACATGTGGATGATGGTTAAGGTTTGTGAAGTCTTAGATTTGAAACTTGACTTAACGGGAGGTTTTTCCACAATGATGAGTTTACTTTTTGATGGTGTTCTTGGGTGAGTTAAGTCTGGTGAGTTGAAATCAATACATACTATTGGCAGCCAATCTCAAGGAGCTCACCCGGGTATTGAGGTAATTCCAAACGGTGGTAACAAAATAATCGTGAAAAATTACACGGTTTGTCAAAAGTCAAAACTGTTCTTTAGCACATGATTTGGAGGTTTTACTCCCATGATCCCAAAAAATGCATGAAAGAAAAGTAATTCATAAAGGTTTCTTGTGATTTTCATTGCCATATAGGTATGTTTTCTAGAAAAAATATTAAGTTGTTTGGTAATCATGTGTTGAATTAATAAGATATCTGACTGATTAACAAGTAACACATGTATCATTCAGCATGTCATTAAAATTAACCATTAAGAGGCTTCATACGTCATTAAGAGGGGTAACCAAACATACTTTACGTCTGACCGATTCAGGGATAATATTTTAATGAAGTAACTAATAGACTACTAAACAACCCCTTAATGATTTGTATTTAATTAAATAATCAAGTTGATGCCTTTTGTGTTACAAAGCACAAATTATTTCAATGGAAAGACACGTCCTATGGTATTTTCAGTTGTGACAAAGATTGAGTGGCCTACTTCAATAACATTCCAATATATAAATTATAAAATTATAAAACTTGATTTTATAACTCATTTTCCAAACTATTTTTAACGACATATCTCATCACTAGACACTAATAATTCTACAACTAATCATCACATCAGTAGACATAGCACGTGTTTACGATGGCTCAATCATATATGGTAACTTTCACTTATCATTTTCCTTCTCATTCACGGTTTATACTTGTCTTGTAACGATACAATAATTGCCACCGGAAAATTAAAGCCGTCACTTTTTTATAGAAAAAACTGTTTGACATGCACTCATACGGACAATCCAGAACAACAAGCTAAAAGCCTTGGAAACTAGTGTCGGATTTTGAAAACCTATAAAACAATACTTTTTTTTTTTTGGTTCGACACTCATTACTTATGACCAGTTGGGTAATGATGCTAATAAGCTTTCGGTTAATGATGCCTATAAACCTCACTTAAACGGGTGGAACTAAACATAGATACATTGTAACTACCCTAATGTATCGCTATTACATGTCATCATATTTTTCCTTATAAATTAAAAAAGTGACAACTGTTGTGAATGGTTTGTAATTTTGTAGGTGGTAAGTTGTAACATCCTAACTTTTTTGTGTGTTATATCTTAAAAAGTATTTTATTTTATACAATAATGATAATAAACATCCACTCAAATTGTGTGCATGGTCTTAATTATTGTTAAAGTTTGACTAAAATAGTATAATGTCAAACTATAATTTCTGAACTTCTATGTTCATTATCAAACTAAGATAGTTTAGGGATTTAAGTTGCCAAATAGGTGAACTTAAATGTCGGAAACACTTACGTTATCGTTGTTGAAATGTTACCATTGATAATTTATTTGCTTGAAATCTTATATCAACAAATTGGTAATTAGGTAGACCATGTTCAGTTGTGACAATTAATCGGATTAGGTTTGTGTATCAGCACGACCAAACTACTATATCTAGTAATTTCTTATCAATCTTAACTGATGATTCATGTCTATGTATTTATCCAAATAGTTTAGTCTTGCCTCTACATGATGAACAGCTCGATTATGTGTTAAATGGATGAAAGCATGGATGAACCAATGGTTTGGGAGCTCTGAGATGGTGTAAAATTGCCCTCTAGGTCGCCAATGATCTCTGAAAAGATAGATAGCTCGAATGTTGGCTGAATATTATTTTAATAACAATTAGGTTATTTCCCCGTCCTTGAGCTCCTTCGCGTAGCGCGGACAAAAGAATCGTTTTTTGCTTTCTATCTCCCTCGCGTTGCGCGAGGGAGTGTGATCTAACCCGTCGCGTAGCACGATGGGGCTCCTATGCAAGAATTTTTCCCACCTTACTCGTTTAGGCCTTGAAACGTGTGCTGGTCATTTTCATTCATTCTGAAAACGTCAATGCAAGCTCGTATCTAGCCTCAATAAGCATCATTAACATTTAACACCCTGAAAAAAGTATCATAGTTCACAACAAAAACTTAATAAAACTAAAAGTTTATTACACTAAAATACAGGAAATATACCCAACCATCAACAACCAACAACACATCGTTTAAATATGTTTTATTTTGTTATAAGCTATACGGGAACCACTATTATTCTAGCAGTTTCTTTCTATGGTTTATTATTGTTACCGTTGCGAATTTAACCGATATCAACCAAATTCGCGTCTCTACCTTGTCGCAACGTGTCAGGTTTTGTTACCTAGTTAAATTCAAAAGTCAAAATATGTTTCCTGTAAATAAAAATATGTTATGTTAATTTATTATGATATGTTAAGATGAAACAAAACAAAAAGAAAGTGAAAAGAAAAAAAAAGGTTGGGGTTTTTAACTATCCATAGTTCATAAAAGAGATGGCGGGCAGCATTCCTTGAGGAACAAAATGCCAAAAATGATGTGTCCTTCCAACTGTTTACCAGCTTTATTCATCAATATTAATATTGTTTAGTTACAGACCAATAGTGTCATCCACAAACGTCCAAAGCAAAAATAATTAATACTAGAATTTATATGATCTATATCTTTCTAATAATAGAACACATTTAAGCTTAAAAGATCGATTTTTTTAACACCAAAATTTAATCTTTACCTTATATTCATAACTTATAAGGATTTGAACTCACAATCTCAATCACATTTGTAAGAAAGGATTCATACCACTAGACCAATAATTAATAATAATAATAATAATAATAGACCAAAATATCGAGTTAGATTACTGAATTATATGTTTTGCTAATATTTTGCAAATTTACAAGTAATGAATATATACCATACTAATATACTATATCAACAAGTTTTTATATAAATAATTAAAAGTTTTCCGTCTCGACGCCTCTAGTTCAAGTTGAGTTCTAGTTGTTTTGACCTATATCTATAAGACTCAAGTTCAACTTGTGTATTGTATAAGCTTGAATTTAGCTTGTTGGTATTGAATTGTTAGTTATTTTAGTTATTTGTAGATATATTTTTCATTTAGTGATAACGGAATCAAACACGACGTATGGAAATTTGTCTCGTATTTATTTATTAATGAGTATCATTCTAGGTTAGAGCTAAACTCAGTCTCATACAACCATCTTTTTTTTTGAGAGATTATGAGCGACTTGACTCGTTTACATCGAATAATTAAGTACATAAAACTTAAGAAATAAAATAATAAAATGTCTTTTTTTTATAAATAGATATGTACAAGTTTTAGAAATATTTGTTTGTTTGCATGCTAACAAGTTCCATCAAGTGAAGTGGGCAGTGAATTGGCAAACTCAGAATCACATCCATATTGAAGTCAGTAAATAATAAAAATCAGAGTGGAAAATTATTAATAGATCAAATCGTTGTAGTACAAACAAAAGTAGTGAAAATTGTATCAAGAGCACACATAATGTTTATTCCATTTCATAATTTTTATAGTAGAATACTTTTACTACTGTAAATCTGTGTATAAGTTACTGTCACTTTCGGCCATAAATTAATTTATAAAAACCACTTGTGACCGAAAATGACGATTACTAATTTTTTGATTTTTTTTCATTCTTAAAATTCGGCTGACATGCCGAATTTGCAGTAGGGTTCTAAATGTTTATAGTTCGAAAAAAAGAGTTTCGGTGACTAGCGAGCCATACATGAATTGGCCGGAATTATTTATATTTTATAATAAAAAAGTGTATTAATAAAAATATTTTCTCATACACAATATGATTTTTGTAAACCATATTTCCTATACCACAAAAACTGTTGTAACACCACATCATTACAAGACATGTTAAGTTTCTTTTTGTCTTTTTTTTAACTGCAAAAAAATATAAATAAAGATAAAGTTAGAAAAAACTAACCCACATTAAAGAAAAGTTTCTTTTTGACGATCTATTAATTATTTTATATTTATGCACACATCATATTTTAGTTAGTTCATATAATTGTAACTAAAATAAAATGAAAGTTACTATAAATAAAATTTAACAAGTTAATTTTTATATTGCATATACAATCTTTAAAATCGTATAAATAAGATAATATGTTTTTGGTTTTATAGATAAAACACATTAGCTGAAATAAACCAGTACACACGTGCGCGTGCTCACACACACACATTTATATATATTGATGAGTATGTATGAAACAAGCTGACATTGATTTTTGGGTTGAATATTGGTGCTTACATCGAACTTTAATCATAATATTTTCATACATATACTTAGAAAAAATACAGCCTGCACTCTGGATTGTATCAAGGAAAGAGTGATATCAACTGCTAACAAAGTCAAATCTATCCAAATCAGATAAGATATGTTGTCAGCAACTATTCTACATACTCACTCACTCACTCTCATATGTATATTGTTATCATATATCCCTTTACATATGTTTATCGTTGTTCATATATGTCTGGTATATCTATCTTATGTTTGATTATTGCGAACATAAGGAGCCATATGACATCCCTTTTGGAGTCAGACTCATCTCTCATCTCAGACTTTGTTTTAGACGTCAGTATGGGCTCCCTAAAATCCGACCTGATCCCCTCAACATTCTTTGCTTTGTCCCTATAGAGCATGGCCGGCAACCCGACATGGTGTGGAGATGGAGCCCTGGACATAAATATACATCATCAATTTGAAATGAGTCATTTTCTTTAAAATGTGACAAAAAAAACCTGGTCGGGTCAGAGTAACTCTCAACTACTTGTTTGTCCATCTTTATGAACAATTAATGCAACAACTATAAAAGCAAAACATAAAATAACAACATAAAATGACAACAATCTGAATCTATGAATCATATGACAAATATTTCATCCACTTTATATTACAATATTGTGACTGTCTCATACTTTCTGGATTGTGTTTGATGTAAATAAACAAAAACAAGAATTAGCAATTTAAAAGTACATATTTATTTAAAAAATAGTGTGGGAGGAATGAAGGACACATATCCCAAACATGTTTTGGTATTATTAGAACAATATTAGAGGGCAGTTGCCCTTATGTGGGGTAGTTCTTGTTTGGGTGCACCCAAGCATCTTTCCCTACCCAATGCAAAGGAGCTCTCAAATAGACACCCTTGTTTCCATGTGCATAAATTTAAGAGCAACATTCCAACTTCACAACCCTCTTTGCACCAACCCCTCACCAATAATATTATTTTAATTAATAATTTCATACCCATCACCAGGTGGGCTTGTCCGGACAAAATTCTACGGGCGGCCCTTCCTTTCATATTCCTTGTCCTTACCAGCCCGTTACCATTCAGATATAGGGGCTGTCTGTTTACATATGAATGGAACCATTCAGATGTAAACATTTGATTCATTCAGACTTCAGACTGTTTGGTTCCAAACAAAAAAAAATCTGAATGGTTAAAATTAGGTCTAAATCATTCAGACTTATTGTTGTTGCTGAATAGGATAAATGCTCATTCAGATTGACTCATTTAGATCTAAATGAACCAAACAGCTCATACCTCTTAACTATTAAGATGTTATGAAACATTAAGATGTAGCTTCTTAATGATTGTTGAGAAGCTACCAAACAGTACGTCTCTCAACTTATTCAACTCACCTCTCTTCGTTTCATATCAGACGCACCTTCTCCCCCCTTCATCTCTCTTCCAGATCGACCATAAATTTTTTCCACTGCACCAATGATGCAGGCAGTCTAATATGATTTTAGTTTATGTAAAAACAAAAAAAAAACATTTTTTTTTATAATTTTGATCGAGAGTTATAACAATAATCGTGAAATAATTGTGTGGATCTAATATTAAATAAATAAATAAATAATGTTCTTATAGTTTATATACAATATTTAGCTAGAAATTTGTTTTTATGTGATTAATCATTTCATAGGCATTATAAGAAGGTACGATGAAGTACTTTTACTACCCTTTTTTAACTAGGGTAAAAGAATATAAAAATCTTTTCTATACAGCTTGAAACCTTATGGGAAATAGTAATTATCCTAGTTAAAACATACATATATATTATCGAAATGACTACTTAAATTTGTTAAGCGAGTTGTATGATCAATAATCGTACTATATGTGTCATGTTACTCGAGTTATTAACTTGTTATATTTAAATTTGTTAAACATGTCATGGTGTTTATCGTATCGTATTGTGTAACTCGCTTATCAGACATGTTCATACTTTTACTAACATACGTTAAATGTGTCTTGTTGGGTTTGAATTGAATAGTCAGGTTAAACATGTAGTGTTAGACACGTAAATTTAACACGCCATGACACACTGGCCATAAAAAAAAAATTATGTGACATAATCATTATCGTATAAATATATAAAGAATATCATATAACATGTTACTGTCATAGCTTTCTTGCATTTATGATCATAACCGATATTAGTTGGAGACTGATCGACATGCATAATTTGATTATGACTTTGCATAAATAATCACTCATGAATCTTAACCGTTTGCTCATGTCTTGCGTAGTCACCCATAATATATATCCATTATTTAAAACATTTCAAATAACGGAATCATTACCTTTTTGGCTACAAGTCCTTGATATAACAAATAAATAAACTAAAGATGATTCTAAACTCATAGGCCAATCACATATCAACTATAAACATAAGTAGGGCCGGCGCCGAGAAAGCAAAAAAAAAAAATTTGTGCCGAATGCGAAATTTTTTTCAGGCTTTAAGCAAAAGGAGTATTTTGTTGGGTTTAAACAATTTAATTTTTGTATGGGTTTACTTGGTTATAATTTTGGTTGTGTAAAAAGTTGTTTGTATAAAAATATGATTAAACATGTCTAAAATGAGACTAGAACTCATAACCTTTTGGTTGAGAGTTATACCCCTTTGTCACTAGACCATTGGTCTAGTGGTTATGTAATTGCGTTTAAACATTAAATATACATATTGTTTTTAATAAAAATACATATAATTTTTATAAATTTAAAAAATTCGGGCCTAGCGGGGTGTCGGGTCTGTGGCCGTCGATCACCCCGTCACCCCCAAGGGTCAGCCCTGAACATAAGAGATTCTTGGTTCATAAAATATGAACGGTCTCTCAAATGACACATTTTGAGCTTAATGCTAGTGGATGCATGAGAAAATTAACTTCACTGGTAAGTGTGCAAGATAGAAGTTGTATCAAGATAGGTGACCTCTTAAAAAGTCGTCGCCTTGACAGCCAAAAACAAATGTTGTATTCTTCGTAAGCAAAACGAACAATATTGATGGTACAAGAAGCCATATGCTACAAACTATTATCAAATCATATTCAATTAAAATCTTCAAACTATCACCTCAACTACTTTCACTTTCTTAGGCTGAGGGGTGTGGGGGGGCTCTAACGGGGGCGCGAGTGAGGGCTCCAGCCAATAATATTGTGACGTGTGGCAGAGAGAGAAACTGGATAAGGGGGGTGTTGGAGCCCCCGCTGGAGCCCCTGGCCCTGGTGTGGAGGGCTCCAGCAGGGGCTCCAGCGGATTTTTTTTTTATTTTTTTATAAATATATTCAAAAAACGTATTATTAAAAAAACTCATAAATTATTAAAAAAAACACACATTAAAAAAAACACATTAATATCTAAAAATAAAATAAAAATTAAAGTACTAAAAAAACATTATTCTTATTCTTCGGCTTGGTCTTCTTCGATCAACCTCTTTTGGGTACCAATTTCCAGACATTTTTGGGTATTATATAGGAGTTTGAGATATTATATAAGGGTTTGTAAGGTGAAATTGTGTTTTGATATGGTTGAAATGGGAGTAATTTGGGGTATTATATAGAGGTTTTAAGGTTTTTTTAAAAAAAATTCGGAGCTAAACGGCTCTTTTGGGGAACCCACCAGCTTTTTCTCTCTCTTCTCCCGCGACCACACTCACGCCTGCCTGGATTTCCGCGCTCGCGCCCCGCTCGCGCCCCGGTGGTGTGGGGTTAGCGCCCCGAGGCGCGAGCGGAGGGGCTCTCGCGCCCAGGTTAGCGCCCCACACCCCTCAGCCTTATAGTTTGTTTCAGAATTGACCCGTGATCTTTCCTGATAATCCGTTTCAGGATTAACTTCTAATATCAAGTACGAATTAGTTATAACTAAAAGGTCGAAATCAAAAATCCAGAAGATACTCCTTTCAAGTAACTTATCATGATATTATCTTAACCATTACCAGAATCTTTGATTATGATAATTCGGTAGACCTTGTACTTTTGAATTTGATTTAACCGTTTATTTAAAAAATGTTTAATTCTTGTTATACCCGACATGTTTTCTATTCTCACTTATGAAAAATGTTTTATAACCGACAGTTTTTGTAGCATTAAAAGTGGAACAAACGGAAGATCATGAGAAGCAGCATGAGCCCTGGGAACATATACTTCGAGTTACAAAAAAGGTGTATGTACTTTAATTTATTACACTTTTAGCACTCACCTATAGAATCTTTTAGCATTTTGTTCTGTTACTCTATAAAAAAAATAAAGGAAAAATGAAAAGCATATAGGGTTTCCTTGAAATTTTATATAATTTTATTTTTATGAGGTTCTCTAACATTTGCAAGTGAGATACTGCCAGTTTTTCTTTTAACGATAAACTAACTCACTAGTAAATATTACTATAAACCATCTAGATACGTACCTTACAGAATTTGAATCCTCCACCTTTATTATAATAGAGGAAAGATACCTTATCAAATATTCAACACCGTAAAGTAGTCAAATCAAAGTCATGCATGCTTGTTGAGCCCGGCCTTGGTTCGTATATATAAAGTTTTTGTTTAAACCCAACTTGTTTGAACTAAACGAGCTCAAGTTTAACTTGTTTAACTTAACATATTTTAACTAGGCTTGTGAGAAAACTTTTAAGTTTGAGCTCAGCTCAGTCTCAACTCGTCCTTATTTAATTATATATATTAACATACCTAAAATTTTACATACACATAATAATATATACTATTTAGTTATTTTTATTAGATTTTTATATAAAGTAATTACATTTATATCAATAACAGACTTTTTTATGTTTGTGAGTTTAACCATGCTCAGTATATAAAGCTCGGACTAGAGCTCTTTTATTAAACATGTATATTTTTTTCTTCGAGCTCATTTAAGTTCGACTCGATTGTAGCATTTAGTCATACAAACTCAAGTAGCTCATAATCGGTTCCACATATACATATTTTGTTATTAACTAGTGTTGTGCCTGGCGCGTTACGCTGGGACAGTTGGTAAAACCTCAACGTTAAAATCGGATATTGATAAAACCCGAGCATTATGTCAGTGAGTCGATGAGAATTCGGTCAGTATCGTTTACGTTCGTTATGGTAAAGACACCATTGATCAAACCTTAGTGTTTAACCAAAAAACAAATTCGTCAAATTAACATATAAATTTTTTTTTAAAATGAGTTTGTTTGTCGGTAAATCCGGGCGGTGGTAAACCCAAACATTGTCGATCCCGGGCATTGAGGCGGTAACTGAAGACGAATTCAGTCGGTTTCGACTATGTTCGTTACGGTACCGGAGCTAAAAAGGGGAAATATAAAAACTGAGTGGACCAATGAGGTGGCGAGGTCGGTAAACAAGGGCGTTGGTAAAACATGAACGTTGTTGGTCACGGACGTTGAGGCCATAAGTCCATGCGAAGTCTGTCGGTTTGATGAAGGCCCAAGTATTGATGAACAGGCCATGTTATATTTGGAGGCCCATGATCGTGTCTCCTAAGGTGGCCCACGAAAACGGGCATAACTTGGCCCACGAAGCTCCGTTTCAGGCCCATTACCAGTCAAATCGAAGCTTGAGACGAGGAGCACAATGTGGCAAACGCCTACGGCGGTTTGGCCCCTACCCGAAGCCCAGAAACGACTCCTAAATAAAGTTTTCAGCCATTTTATGTTTTTTTGTCAGTTTTTATGTTTTTGTTTTTGGGTTTGTGTTTGGCCCACGGCCCATTTTAGGCCCATTTCGTATTTGAAACTCTATTTATATTATGTTGATGTAATCTGAAGAGATAGACTTGAATTTTAATAATTATCAATTTTCTCTTCATTTTCCCTAAGCCTTTGGGTGGGATTTGGGAGTTTCGAAGTTCATCACGGGTATTCTCCGAATCAACGTGATTCGATCTTCATTCTTGTTTATACCGCTGCATCACGGTTCCTGTCACGTTCATTACAATATCGAAATTAAACAAACAAAATTGTTGTTCGATCGGCTTCCGTTATATTCGTTACGTTACCGAAACAAAAAAAATAACAAAATGTTATGGACAAGTAAGATGCCGCCAAGTGGCCCAATGACAACTTAGCGGCACCAAAGTTGTCTTTTATATATTAGATATATAGATAATAGATTATTAGTTTGGTATTTATCAAAAGACAAAAGCCGAGTGACTAAAATGTAAGATGTGCGATAGTTGAAGGATGATTACTCAAACATAAAAGACAAAAGCTGCTGCATAAAAGGCCCAAAAGACAAGTATTTTAGATAGAGAGAGATATAGAAAGAGAGAGAGAAAGAGAAATGAAAGGAGAGATGTTAATAATATTATTGATAGGATTACTAATTTTTGTTGTGAAGATGTTATGGTTGAAACCAAAGAAGATTGAAGATCATTTTGGGAAACAAGGCATAAAGGGACCTCCATATTGTTTCTTTACTGGTAATGCCAAAGAGATTATGAGTTTAATGGAGAAAGCTTCTTCACAGCCCATGCCTATGCCTTTCTCTCACAATATACTCCCTAGGGTTCTATCTTTCTACCATCATTGGAACAAAATATATGGTATATATACTTTCATTTTCTTTTATTGGTTTTTGCTTTAAACTATCATCATCATCTTAATATATGGGTTCTTGATCATTTGATGCTTTCAATCCCCATGATCATATTGATCATGTTAATACTTTGTATGTCAACAGTTTTGTTTTTTGTGTAAGTTTTTATAATACTCTTTCTGGTCATTTCTTTTGTGAAGGTTTTTGTTATTTCTTGTGTTTTTCTGGATGGTACATATATATATATACACACACACATATATAGCACATGGGTGTATATGTATATATGAACAAAATATATGGTGTCTTTGTGATGTTTAAATTATCCTCATGATTATGTTAACTGATCATGAGAAGATAACTAGATAAGTGAGATTCAAACTGAATATGATTATCTAAATATGTGTTCTTGATTTGATGCTTTCAATTACCATGATCATGAATAGTTTGAGTCAACAATTTTGTTTCTTAGAAAAGTTTTATGATTTATACTCCTTTTGTTCATCCTTTTTAAATGGGTTTGTGTTTTTTCTTGTATTTTTCTATTTATGTTTATTGTTTTGAATGGTATATATAGCTCATGGGTGTTTGTAAATATGTATACATAGTCCTCATAAAACAACTCTAATTGTGGCATTTGAAGTTAAGACTATGTCCTTCAAGGGGTTATAAATACTCTTTTAAATCATAAACTATTACTATTCAAATACCATCATCATCATCTATATGTACTTGTTTATAAGTTTCTTCTACTTAATGATTACCAAATCTAGCTCCAATTTTGGTCTATATACAAATGATTGAACTCCTACATATGACCATTTCATGCAATTTATGTCACTTTATTTTAAAGGTATGTGTAATTGATATGGATTTTGTTGATGCAAATAATGTAGGTCCCATGTTTCTTGTATGGTTTGGCCCGATGGCACGTCTAACAGTTGCCGATCCTGATCTCATTCGAGAAGTCTTTTGTTTGAAATCGGAGATGTATGAGAAAAATGAAGCTCACCCTCTTATCAAACAACTTGAAGGTGATGGTCTCCTTAGTCTCAAAGGAGAAAAATGGGCATATCATAGAAAAATCATCACTCCCACATTTCACATGGATAATCTCAAAGTAAAATTTTCTACCTCCCAATGTTCTAATTATTACTTTAATACTTCAACCATTCAACTTGTTATTTTTTTTATAGTTATTGGTACCCGTGTTAACGGGTAACGTGATGAAAATGCTAGACAAATGGTTAGGCATGTCGGACTTTGGGGAGGTGGAAATCGAAGTATCGCAATGGTACCGAAACCTAACCGAAGATACCATGACTAGGGCCACATTTGGCACCAACTACATAGATGGAAAGCGTATATTTCAAATACAAGCTCAACAGTTGGTCTTAACGTCCGAAGCATTTAAAGAAATTTTCATTCCAGGTTATAGGTATGCATCTCGGAATTGATCATTGAACACATTTTTTTAAAATGATTTCTTATTGAAATTTATATTACAACTTTTTTGATTTTTTAGGTTTTTACCCACAAAAGGGAATATCAAATCTTGGAAATTACATGATGAAATCAAGAAAAGCTTATTTAGGGTAATTGAGAGGAGGAAAAAATGGGGCGACGTAGACAATGTAGATGGACCTAAGGATTTACTTGGACTGATGATTGAAGCTAGTAGGAAACAATGCTTGCCATTGATCACTACACGTGACATTGCGGAGGAGTGCAAGAGTTTTTTCTTTGCCGGTGAACAAACCACCACCAATTTGCTGACGTGGACCACCGTATTGCTAGCAATGCACCCGCAATGGCAGGTGATAGCACGTGACGAAGTGCTTAATGTATTCGGACCACGTGACATCCCCACCAAAGATTGTGTTTCCAAGCTTAAGAAGGTAATTTTACTCTCAAACACATGCTGTATCCTAGTTACATGAGTTACAAATGTTAACTAATATTATTATACAGTTGAGCATGATACTTAATGAGTCATTAAGACTATACCCACCAATTGTGGCATCGATTAGACGAGCAAAAGCCGATGTTGAATTAGGAGGGTACAAGATCCCAAGTGGGACTGAGCTTCTTATTCCAGTCTTGGCAATTCATCATGATCAAACAATATGGGGCAATGATGCTAATGAGTTTAATCCAAGTCGATTCTCAAATGGAGTGGCTCGTGCGACTAAGCCAATGGCCTTCTTTCCTTTCGGGCTAGGTGTTCGTACGTGCATTGGGCAAAATCTTGCAATGCTACAAGCGAAATTGACTATTGCAATGATATTACAAAGATTCTCATTTGAGTTATCTCCAAAGTATCAACACGCGCCAACTGTTCTTATGATGCTTCATCCGCAATATGGTGCACCAATTATTTTCAAACATTTACGACATGATCCTAGTACCGAGGAGACTTGAGGGTCATATAGTTTGCCCTAGAGTAGTACCCTACTTGTGTGAGTAGACCATTTGCCTTGTAGTGCACATAGAAACAACCACAAAGAGCAGCGTGAAAAAAAAAAACCAAAACTATCATAAAAAACCAAATATATTGAGATTGAGATTAAATAGTAAATTATTTTTTCATATCTACTCCATTGTTTCACTATCTTATATAAAAATGACCCTTCTCAAGTACCAAGTAATGTATAATTGATATTAGTGTTTAGATTTTGGGCATGTAGCTAGTTAGATATCTTTATCCACTCTTCATATGTATTTTATGTAAATCTTGTTCAAATCTAACACCACCTTTTGTAAATATGTGGTCTTACTTTCTTGGTTGATCCTTTGACTTATATTTTTGTTCTAGCTTCTATGTTTGATATATTTGCCGTATTTTAATGCTTGATATATATAATGAATTGCTCTATCTACAAATCTGGCTATGTAACTTACATATGATGGTGTTGCGAAAACCAGACTCGCGGTAGTTTAAGCCATCAGTGCGCTACAAGATAATAAATCATGCCACAATGAACACGTTGAAAATCGTCAATTAAAGGCGTTTAAAAATCGTCAATGTTTGTCTTCTCCATTGTGAGCCAACTGGTTTTTGAACTTAATTGGTTGACATATTTTTTAAAACACAAGTAAAGGATACTCTTAAACTATAGGTACATGTTAACTAAGCAAATTTACCAATAATATAATTTAAACCTAAACAGATTTTCTCATAAATTCTAAGGCATAGAGAACGAAATGATGCCCTTTTAAGTTGAGTTGAGTTCCCAAAAATAGGGGGAAAAACAAAGTGTTGTCCTCTCAATTCAAGTACAAAGGAAATAAACAATGTTAATGGTTTCGTAGCTTTAATTTGTGGTCTCTCAAAGTTATATCTATATGTGTTTAGTACGAGTCTCCCGTAGCTCCTAACGCAATAAAGTAATATATCAACCTAATTATAATCCCTTTATTTGGTCAAGTGGCACGAAAATTTGGGTTCTTCATAGAATACTCAAATTTAATTCTAACTTGTGTCACTCTGGATAAATAATGACAATGAATGATTTGAGCTAGACCATGCGAGGCTATAAGTTCGGATCATGAGCTCACTCGAGTGTTCGTCCCACTGTGTGTTACGCGGAGAGTTATGCTCTTGTGGCGGCACGACGACTAATCTGGCCAGAGCAGGTCAACGGTGCTCTCCAAATTAAAGAGTGGGGTGACCTAAACGTAAAAAAGAAAAGTCGCCGTTCGAAAAAATATTGCAACAAATATGAGATCTAATATACAAATTAGAATATGATGTATGTATGTGTGTTTATTCATGCATATTAACAATGCATAAAGTTAGTGGTCGGTTTACTTTTTTTAAATCAAATATATGTTACAACTATTAAAAAACTTATTTAGAATAATAACGATATTAAATAATTAACCTTGTGACTTTTCCCCTAAGCATGCTTTTTAATATAAAATCTTGAAGATGTCTCCCACATTGCACTAAACAACAAAATTTACATCCTAAAACTCCATTCAACAAAGTTTCCAAGTACAAAAGTTATTGCAACTTTTAAGGATGTTGTCTTTCAAATAAATGTTTATCTTGATAAGAATTTATGTTTGTTATTGACACTTTAAACGTTTTGCTTTTTTTTTCAACATAACTTGAAAATTGAAATTGCTAGTAAAATGACTTAGAATAGACATAACCCATGTTTAAGGTTGACAATGCCAGTTTGGAGTTCGTTTGCCATCCCTAAGAGAGGGAGGGGCGCTTGCGGGTATATATGGTACCCTCATGTGGGTACATTATCGCCTACTATATAACTTCAAATTTAGTTACCCAATTTCGAGTTATAGTACTCCGATCATCAATGCCTTATTTTTGGGTCCTCAATCTTATATACCCAATCATCAATCGCCTTTTATAATTTATTTATAAAACGGTCTTGGGTATTTTAGAGGGATGCTATCTGTAATTAACATTCTGAGATAGTACAAAGTGTAAATAACATGAATGTATAGTATTGGTAGAACTTATGATACTTGAGAAGATTACTCATCTCTCCCTATAGGTGAATTTACCTCTAGTGACTTGAAAATAACTTGATTAGAGACTTATAACCTTAACACGACAAATATTCCGGTCATAATCCAAAATAAGATTGGAACACAATACAAATCTATTGAAGGTATCATAGGGAAGTGTAAATATGTAATAAGTAACCAAAATGGGTAATGGTTGTTTCATTTTGTAAGTGGATCATCAACCAATCATCCATCATTTTTACAATTTTTAAAAGAGAAAAAAAAAAAGAAAAATGATTTTAGTGTAGTTGAGAGAGAAGTATTTTATGTGCTTTAAGTGTTTTAGGGTAGTTAAATGTATAAATGACATTGTAGTTCAAATTATATCAAACTTGGAGTATATGTGTTAAATGGGTTAACCAAATTATGACCATCTAATAAATAGGTTTATTCAAACACAACTCGTCTACCACTCATCTAATAAATTATATCAAATTTGTTGGCAATAATTAAAAGAGTCTACCACTTGCACTGAACAAAAAAAATTTACAGTTTTCGTTCAACAGAGTCAACAATATCCATCATCATCTTCTGGTTTAAAGTGTCGTTATTTCCAACTATACTGCATCAGTAAGTACCTTTTAATTATTGCCAACAAATTTGTTTTGAAGCATTTATACTAATTCATTCTTTGCTTTTTAAGTAATATATTATTAAAGATTTGTTTTTCTTCTGTATTGGAGTTTAAAACCTATGCGTATGCGTGAAGCTTAACAATGAAAGTGTTTGCAAGGTGATTTTTTTTATGTTATAGTGTTAAAAATATAAATCTGGTTTAACGCAGTTTGAGAACATATATAAATCACTTTTTTGCAACCAATATGACTAATATTTATTATGCATTAGAGTATGTATAGCTCGAGGTATGATTTTTAATAAATTTTGATATTCTATTTTGTTATTTAGTTATTCTATTAAAAAATTTATAGCTTAATTATCAAAGTTTTCATTTAATATGAACTATGAAGACTACTAAATATGTCGCTAGAGCTACTGAGGTCACTGATTTGTTTCACAAACTATTTATTGTTGTGTTATTTTTTGTTGATTAAATATGAATTGTTTTCATTTTTCTGTAATTTGGGTTATAATATAAGGCCATTAAAAAAAACTTATTGTATACTCCATATGTAATATTTTTATTCATAATATTAAAAGCATGTTACCTTTGCTGCTTTTTAATTGTTTATTGAATTAGATGATAAATATTTTTTATAACTGCTTTTTAATTGTCATTTTTTTAAGGAATTAGTACTTTATGTTCTTTTTATGATATATAAGGTTTTGTGTATTAGAAATACACATCAGAAAACTTTCAATGCTTGGCTGCTCCACTATTGATGCCTTAACGCAAGTTTCGATTAGAGGCTGCTTTGGGCTGGGTTTTTCGGTTATAAATTAAGTTTAGGGAATGAGTACCTAAATATATCTATAACTTTGTTCTGTAACTTTCAAAATATTGCCATGATAAAATATAATGCTTTATATTTCTATTTATATTACAGGTGAACGAACACGTTTAAACAGTCTGCATCAGATTCTAAAAGGCGCGCTTCTTTTGATAAAGTAAATATCAACTTACAAGTTCACCAAGTAACAATACCAATGGTAATATTCTATACATTTCTCATAATATTTTACATAATACACAAATTTATGAGATTCATATCCTTTACTATTTTTATAGGTTCCTAATTCAGCTCGTATGATTTGTAGTTATTTACAATAAGGACAATGTACCAGCAACCACAACACCTGTGGGGACTTTCGTGGTAAACTTTCTGTTTCATGAAATCACTCTTTTATAATGTCAACAGTCTCATTGTTTTCTAATGATATATTATATCAAGTCAAGTTTCATTTTTGCATCTTTTGAATGCTATATTATCTGAAGTCAACTTTGACTATTTTCGAGTCAAAATTGGTGTTGGATCATATTTGAATATTGGGAAAGTCAAAATAGAAAGTATAACATTAAGGGTATATTGGTCAATTATATTCTTGCGCGTTTCTCATTAACTTCAAAATTTATACTAAAAGAGGTGATTGGATGTGCGATTAATCAAAAAAGAGGGTGTTTGATAAAATTGTATTGTGATAAATGATTATCTGTCATTCATGGCAGCTTCTTTTTCAACATGGCCCCTGTCGATAGGCGAGCATGTTGTTTCAGTTAGCTAGCTTCATGCCAATCTACAAGGTATACTCACCACTTTAACTCTTTAATGTTGTTTGTTTTTACATATATGCACCATTATGAAAAAGGGTTATGCATGATATGTAGAAGGCGATATTTGACATTATTTATATTAAAGTTAAAGATTCTTATTATATGTGATGATTTGCAGGTGCTAGATGCATACTGGTTCATGCCTACTGAAAAGAGAAAATTATGATCTCTGATTTAAGTTTTAACATATCATGTTTTTTATACTTATTATGTCTAATTATTTTCACCCTTCCTTTTTTACCTTTTTGTTTCAACAGTTTGCCTACATTTATGGTTGTGCTCTTTTCTTTGATGTTTTATCCATCACTTTGCTACAATTTGAACAACTTATCTTGAATAAGGGTTGGTTAGACAACAATGTTGCTAAGGAAAGTCACTAAAGGAAAAGAAACTTAAATGATGTATCTAAGAATCATATGAAAACATAAAGAAGTGAGACTGGATTGATCATCATGTATGATGCTTCTTTGGAAATAATCTATGTGGAAGATATATTTGCAAAACAGAAAAGTTAGCCTAAAGAAACGAAGTGGTAACAGGAGACATCAATACCCATACGGATTTCAAAATGCCATTTTAGAAACTTTAGAGATTTATGATAACTTTATCATGTAATTTTTTTCCTGTAATTTGTAATTTATTTGACTTTATAATACATCTTTAGATTAATTCGTTAGAATCAAATTTTTAATTTTTTAGCCCGTGTGTCACACGGGTTACTAACCTAGTATATATATATATGTGTGTGTGTGTGTGTGTGTGTGAGAGAGAGAGAGAGAGAGAGAGATGGAGAGAGCCGCCGGAGAGGGGGGGGGGCCTCCACACCCATTGGCGCACATCGTTGGAATGATCCTCACCCACCGCGCCCCACCACCAAGGACGCCCCTTAGTTGTGTTCCGCGCCCAACAGCGCCCGGCCAACATCTCTTTAGCGCCAATAGCGACAGGGCTATATATGTTATTAGTACAAAAAGGTTACTACCTAAGAATAAATTTTCAGTGATTTAACTGTTCACCAGTTAATTGGTTTTATTGAATTTTCAATGATTTAAATCTGCACACACAATAATTCTCTTGAAAATAGAATTGTTGGGCTAGTGCTTATAGAATTCTCTATTGGGCCACAAAAAAGACTTATTATCAATTTATCATTTCAACTTTTCAAGCTGTGTGTTCATTTTTCAAGTTTTGTGTAGGGTCGGGTCGAGTTTTGACCTGGTATTTCGGTTCCGGTTTCAGAAACAACCCGACCTGTAAAAATAAATCATTTTAAAAGCCATATCATATCAATCAATCATTTTAAAATCACTTAATACATTAAAATGTACCACATATCAAATTAAGATTTGAGTTCGATCAAGAATCATAACGACTGGAGGTCAGGTGCGCTCTGGCAGCGATAGGTGGTGAAAAGACAAAAATACCCTCATAAATTGTACCACCGACAAAATTAAGTTTTGAGTTCCATAAAGAATCATGTTATCAAATGGTGGCCGGGTATGCTCTGGCGGTGATAGGTGGTAAAAAGACAAAAATACCCTCATATGACATTAAAGGTTTACAACTAACTCGGAGTTTTACATCAAGCAAAAGCATCGAAAACAAAAATACCTGATATCATACAACATAACTTACATGAAAAAATAACATTTTTCATGCTGGTTTCATCATAAATTAATTCAGTCTTTTAAAGTATAATGTCATAACCAACCTTTGAAATGTTGTAGTCGTTTTGTTCGGCTTCATTCTATATAGAACTTGTTTCTGACAGGTGGCTGTGTCTTACCAGACGACAACTTAATTTCATAGCTGAGATCAACGTTCATTAACCGATGATTTTCTTCAGATCGAGTCATTGAAAAGTCAACAACAATCTCATTCCCCTCGGTTACTCGAACAGGAGGATGCAAAAGGAAGACCTGCATAAAAAAACAAAGCCAAATTATTTATATATTTTTTTTATCAGTGATTCATAATTCTTTGTTGCAAATTTTATTTACAAATGTGTATGTTAAAAACATTTAAAAGTTTTTTAATTAAACTAATTTGTGCATATGTTTTTTCGGTCTATATTCGTAACTAAATATCATGAGAAATGAATAATTTTTTTTTTTTAATTTTAAAGACTGGAAAAATGAATAATTTTATTCTCTAACCTGTTGACCCCAATGTGTACCGTCATCGACGCTCGGAGCCATGGTCAACTCAACTTCACACTCAGCAGGATTCTCCTTTCTTCCCTATAATCATAAATATTAATTATATAAAAATCGGTTTATTGATCATTGAAGACGAATGAAAAATACTCACTTTAAAATGAACATCAAACCAGCCACCAAAACCGCATAACCTCGTATCCTCTTTAATAACTGTTGACGAAACGCTAGCTTCTACTTTAAGGATGTCTTCAACGGTAACCGTTAAACAATCAATCTCCTTTAAAATTGCAGCAGTTCCAACTACTTGATTTGGATGAAGGTTATTCCACACTGAATTCTACACCATCAAGATCATTTTCAAAAAATGTTTAAAAATTATTTAATTAAACAGATTTTTTTTTAAAAGTTCCACTTTCCAACCTGCAAGTAGTACTTTTTTTGCTCTTCAGAAAACGGTTTTGTTAAAACACTCATATCAACGCCGTAATCAGATTTGGTTTCGGTAACGAAACTGCGCCAATCGTCCATACTTCCTTCATAATCACTCATTTTATGATCCGCTAATCCGGACCTAATCGGTGCCAACCACATACGAGCATGGCTTGGATACCTGCAAATTAAAACCGATCCGTAACCAAAAATAACCAAAAAATTCAAGCTCAAATGGTTAAACCGAAACCGAACAGTTTTCAAAAAAAATTTCGGTTTTTGGTTCGTTTTTAGCCAAAAACCGACCCATGCATACCCTAACGACAATATCTAACATTTATAAAATATGAAAATTTGTAAAATTACTTACATAACTCCAGTAGGTTTCAGCCATCGATCACGGGCACAAATAACCGAATCGAACATGGATTCACGCAGAAGAAAATATCCCATCCACTCGGATATTATTACATCAACTGTTCATTAATTATAGTTCATAAGTATTCAATATTATAAAATGAAAAAAAAAATAAGTAAAAAATATATATAATTATATGATATTAACCTTTTTCAGGCAAAGTTATGTCTTCAATCGAGCCCTCGATCACTTCAACGACATCATGAAGGTTGTTTGCTTTCACAAGCTCGCGCGCGTGGTCAGCCATTTTAGTAGCTTCAACTGCATATACCTTCTTTGCCCCTGCTTGAGCTGACCAAATTGCTAAAATGCCACTGCCTGTTCCTACATCCAACACGGTCTTCACCATGGAATAATAACCATTTTAGTTCCAGTTTCAAATATTCCAACACAAATTTAAAGCTTATTATCATAAGAAAGCTACATAATAATTTGTGGTTTGAAGGTTGCATCAAACACATTGGTCTAAAGAATCAAAGATAGCATAAAATTAAAATCGAAGATAGTCATAATAATTTGACTCGTATGACCATTCTTCGCGCTATCATACGTATGATGTGACAGGCTCTGGTGTGTGGAGTAGAGTCACGTTAGTATAGTGTACATGCTATTTGCATTTACACAAAAGGTCAATCATATTTAATTCTTTGAATATAAACCTTTAACATCTTAAAATCTAATGCATGACAATATGACATGTAACAATGTTCATATGGGCATCATGACAAAGAAGAAATGAACACACGGATCGTATGAGTGGCAAATCATACGACTCGTATGATGTTTCTAACTGGCAAATAAAAGATGGATGTGATCATTGACCAAGTCATACAACCCGTATGACCATTTTTCACCCTATCATATAGCTTGTATAATGTGGCATGTTTTGGTGTGTAAACTTGATTTGACTTCATGAAAACCTTATGATGTCGAGTGGTGTTTGTCTAGGACCCTAAGGGGTGGAAACGAGTTACTCGAGACCATTTTCACACTATCATATAGCAGCTAGTGAGCTACTCGAGATCGGCTCGCCAAAGACTCAAGCCCGAGCTTCATATATCGAACTCAAGTTGACTCGCGAGCCTAAATAAGCTTTTTATTTATATAACGTGTATTTAATAAATTTATATAACAACTATTATTATATATAAGCATATGATAAAATGGAAGAAATAAAATATATCATATATAAAAGTACAATTATATATGCAAACCATTATAAAAATATATAAATGATAAAATTTAACAAATAATAAACGAACCGAGCCCAAGCCAAGCTAGAGCTTTAGAAAGACAGATTGAAACAAGTTGAGCTTGAGCTTGAGCCCTCTTTAACTTACGCAAGCCTAGCTCGAGCCTAACCGAGGCCGGGCTCGGCTCAGCTTATTTACACCCCTATCACTTACGACTTTTTCTTTAATCTTATCACCTCTCTCTTTAATCATTTATAAAAAGGTAAAACAAAATTGCACTTTTACATATACATGTGTATATAGAGTATCCATGTGTAGTACATTTAGACAATAAAAATATCTATGCTATACTCTTTAAAAAATAAATCTTTTAAGTATTTAAGTATATTAAAACCTAATACATTCGCGCCGGGGGGGGGGGGGTACAAACTCAAAATGTATTGACAAATTCATAAATGGGGGGGGCTCAGATTTTCGGTCGAAGACGGGTAAATTTACACTAGTGCGCAAAAAAACAAGGGGGGGGCCCTGGGCGCTCACTAAGCTTCGTCAATGCTAAAAAGGTACTCCTAGAATAATAAGCTCCTGTCCTTTCCAATGTGGCCCGACAACCCGATAGGCATGGACAAAGCTTATTGAGAGGCAGAGGGGTGGGCCCGGGCCCCCTCTTTTTTTGCTTAGTAGTCTAAATTAGCTCGTTTTTCGGCCAAAAAAATGTATACGTAATGTGAATATACCCGTTTTCAGCCGACAATTTGAGCCCACCTCCCCGGTGTTTTCTTCCAAGCTTCGCCACTGCCAATAGGCCCGGATTTTTAATTTTTTTTTAATTATACATATTTTTTTTGAATAAAATTTGTATTCTCCCAACTAATTTTAGGGGCAGCTTGCTTATCTGTCACTTCATTGTAAATCGTTTGGATGTTTTTATCGATAAGATAAAACTACATCTTATTTTGACTTGATATTCAATAAAAAAAATAAAAAATTTAAGGCTCAAACTTTATTCGCCTTTGGCCCAAAAACATTTAACGATTCTGGGAGACGGCCCTATACACAGACATTATCAAAAACCAAATTAACATATCATATAACAGCAACTCAGCAAGCAAATAAGTAGTCACTAGACAGATATGATGGAAATAATGAGTAAAGATACATACTTTACCAATGAAGTGATGTTTATTGTTGAAGACAGAGTTGTAATAAGCGTCCATACGAACACGGTCAGAGAGCATCTCTTTCTGGTGGTAAAGAAAGGCGTAGGTGCAGAAATAGTTTGCAAAGTCAACGCCTTTGTCAACGCCATTGCTGCTGCTATTGCTGTTGCTGCCGCCGTTGTTGTTGTTGTTAATTCTGCTGCCCATTTGAGTGATTGATAATAATAATAATATTATTATTATGGAGGGAGATGGTGTTTGGAAGAATGAGGTGAAAGAAAGAGGGAAGATTTATGTGTGTATGGGGCACAAGGGGTATGGGTCACGTCAGGAAATATCAGGGGTATTTTAGTCATTTATGAGAAAACTAACAACCGGTTAAAAGAACATAAATGGCCGTTAATAGTTAAACTGGTTAAAATTGTTAAACGATGTTTTCATAACCGGATCGGACGGTCAACCGGTCGGACAACCGGTTCACCGGCCGAACAACTTTCGTCCAAAAATGGCGGTAGGGCTGAAAAAACATTTTTTCACAAAAATATATTTGTTTTCATGGTAAACTATTTCAACCGTTCTCTAAAAACGATCAAACTGCACGGAACCGGGCCGGTCCGTTCCGGTTTCAACAACATTGATGTTCGACTAAAAAGTTTAATTAGCTTTAAAGTAAATTGTGGTTTGAGTCGTTTTGGTTTTGAGTCGGGAATCACGTGGGCCCCTTCTTTGAAGTGTTTGCGTCCATGTGGTTGTCGGGGCGGTATCAAAGTGATACAATTCAACAATATAGGGACGCAAACAGTTCATTTTTCAAAGAAGGAGCTCAAGTAACTCCCACCCCATAACCACAGGGATACATGCTGCAATTTACTCCCTATATCATGCATTAGGTCGCAACACAACAACAAGCTCATATTAGAAAAAATAAGAAGAAAACTTACGATAAAAAGGTTATTGATATTTCTGGTTTCTTACTAGATGGTAAAAATATAATGAATACATGGTTCTTTAGTTGTTGGGTACTTGTCGGATATCGTGCAGATACATGGGCATCAAGTATACTATATAGTACTATATTAAAAAGAAATACCTCTTTAGAATTTGTATGTACATTTTCTTTCTTTCAGTTCTAACGTTTATGTAACTTTATACTTTTAAAAACATCACTAAACAGATAAATTATTTATATACATATAGTCATCACTAAAGAAAACAAATGAAATACCTAAAATATGTAAATTTTATATTGAGTTCAAAAATATTTTTGTACTTTGTATCATGCACATATAATAGAGCTAATAGAATAAAGGATTAATTGACAACATATAAGGAAAATGAAAAAAATAAAATTTAAATATTTTGGGTATACAATTCATAGAAATTAGTATATGGTTTAGGGTAACCGATTAGGTATCGCCTAATCCCATATCATCTCATACCCGCGAAATATTTTTCTTTAATCACATACTCGTCCTGGATGTTTTGTTTTTCATATATTTCTATCAGGCCCGTATAATTTGCCATCGTATTCATAAACCATTGAAACTAATCGAATCATTCAAATTGAAGCAAGTAGGTTGATTGAACAAGTTCGATATCCAAAAAGTTTGGTTCATGGTTCGGTTATGGCCGTTTTAAATGTTCTATCTAGTTTGGAACTTGACACTGACCGTTTAACCTTTATTATTTATCTACTTTAGGAATACGTTGTTAAGTATATGCAATGTAGTCATCATGAACCATTAGTATCATGTTAAAACTTTTAATACATACCAATGGTTAGGTTATGTGGATTTATAAGTGAAATATTAGCTCTTCAAAAAAGAATAATGGTGTCATCAAAAGCCATTTTCATTTTTGGTATTAATTCTATGAGCCATAAAAAAAAGTTGATCAAAGTTGCCCCATGCAGGAGTACGTCTGGCTTAACCCTCCTTCAGATTTTTAACTCCAGTGGCCGGAGAGAGGATCGGCATGTGTTTGCGGCAAATGTTAACATTATGCAACCCAAGAACAATCCATTCCCTCAATAAAAGGGTTTTTTTGTTCTTCATTTAAACCGAAAAAAAAGAATAATAATTTGTGTTTGATCTTTAATATAAGATGGAGGGTAGCACCTTATTAACAACATCATCATCATTATCAAATTGTGCAACAATTGTTGGTGATGGATTCATGGATAAAGAGGTGTTCTTGAATGTATATGATCTCACACCTTTCAATTCTTATAGCATTTGGTTTGGATTTGGTATCTTTCATACGGGTATTGAAGGTATAATTCATTTATAATCCATTTCACATTTTTATTATATGTATAGCTTATCAATTTTGAAATTAAAATTCAAGATTTGGGTTCAAAGATTATTTGATGAAATGTCTTAATGACTTAAAATTGATTATGACCATATGTGTATTGATTTTTGATTGTATATGAATATTGTTGAGGTTTATTGAAATGATTCATATGGATCAATAGGGTTTCTTATTATAGCTTTTAATTTGAGCGTTTTATAATAGACATTTTTATAGCCAAATTAATAACACCACTAATATGCTATCGCACTACTCGTAAGACATGAAGAAAATGATCACGTGGGCCCTATGACAGACAAAATGGGCATATGGGTTGTGTGAGTGACAATCATACCGCTTGCATGATGTGTTGACTAACAATAAATGGTTGATGACTATTCGCAAAGTCATGCGTTTAGTATGACCACTTTTTCACTCTATGATACAACAACATATTGTGACAGACCCTAGTCCCAGAGTTTGATCTGACATCAATATGGCCCGTGTGATGTGACATGCACATGTGTGGTGGTGTTTCTATAGAAAATTTAGTTGGACGGGTGAATAGACCCCTTTAGCTAAGACTTCTTATATGTTTTCATGTAGATGTTTTCTGTTATATTTTACGATACATGAAAAAATGATCAATAAAAGCTTGTTGTAGTGTATGGCATGGAATACGGGTTTGGAGCCCATGACTATTCGATTAGTGGAGTCTTTGAAGTTGAACCAAGAAGTTGCCCTGGTTTTATCTACAGATGTTCGATTTCTTTAGGCCATACAGACATGTCAGCTTCTGAATTTAGGGAATTCATCGAGAGCATTGCTTCTGAATACCACGGGGACACATATCACTTAATTTCCAAGAATTGCAATAACTTCACGGATGATATTTCTCATAGACTCAACTGTAAAGGGATTCCTGGGTGGGTAAATCGATTGGCAAAGATTGGTAAGTATTTTAACGCGTTTATTTGTAAATATGTTAAAATGTGTACATATATACAATGGCAGAAGGGTATCTTAATATTTGCTTAAGGGTATCTGAATACATAAAATGTAGAAGAAAGAATAACTTTTTGCACTGATTTTGTACTTCGTCGTGAAAGTTAACCTGCCTATATCCGCCCGTCTATATATACATATTTATATATGTTACATGAGTCAAATAAAAAATGTTTGTTTTTCAGGTAGTCTATGTAGTTGTTTACTTCCAGATAGCCTTGAGTCAACTACTGTCAAACAGTTGACTGAGTACTATGCATATGGTATGTATCAAATTATTCAAACAATAAAAAAACTCTTTTGTAAGTTATACTTTTGTTATTTGATATAATATTTTATTAAAAAAATGTTATATACAATATAAAGTATTTTTTGATATTACAGAAGATGAGGAGAGTGACTCCGGATCAACTTCGAGCAGTGAAAGCGAAGAGGCCGACCAAAAAGTCTTCCTTTCACAAACGTCACAAACGTCGCAGACTGAAGTAGGTTTCATTAAAGAGGTTGCAAAGTAATAGTTGTGTTTTTATATGATCTTAGGCAACAATGGTTGTGTACAATGACCGATAAAACATGCTCGCTGTAGAAACATGAAATGAATCTGACCTGATCCATGACGATGTTCCCGGGTCTTCGGGATGAACGAACCACGTCTTGATCTTCTCCGGTTGCCTGAGATCTGCAATGGCCTTTCGGGGGTGTGGAGGTGACTGCTAAGAAATCTCGAGGATCTCTTGTTTACAGACACAAAAATGGTTATGGTGGTGGCTCTTACTGAGAAACTGCCCTTAATAAGGAGGTGGAGACCTCCTTATATAGAGAGCCTCATGGCCACCATCATGGTACCCTAATGGGCCTAGCCCAGTTAGGGTTACCTCCACAAAACCCCCTCAGCCCAATAATATTGTATTAGTCCACATAATAAAATAAGCCAAACATAATAAATTAAGGTCGTAAGCCGGGTTTAGTACCATACCCCTACAAGCCCCCCAAGTCCAGTGTTGCTCCTAGGCGTGCAAGCGTTTAGGTGGAGCGCTGGACTTCATAAGGTGTGTTACGATATGAGGCGGTTTTTTCCCCTTTCTTTGGCCTTGTTTTTATTGTCTTTGAGTTTTGAGAGGTTTTCTCCATGATGGTGACATATTGTGATCCTTATGATAATGATGGTGCACTGGCATGAATAAGATATAGCACGCATCATAACAATAGTGGCGCGGGGCCTGATAAAAGATAGAGTGCGCATCTCGATAATAATGTAATGCAACTTGCGCGCGAGGCAGCTTACGAGCTATAAAAATAATTAAGTTTGCGCGCGAGGTGACTTACGAGCTATAAAATAATTAAGCTTGCGCGCGAGGCGACTTACGAGCTATAAAAATAATGAAGCTTGCGCGCGAGGCGACTTACGAGCTATAATATGATGATAATGACTGGCCCACAAGGGCCTCTTCTGCGCAGGATGACTATCCCGGCTTGTCTCCAAAATAATAATGGGGGCACAAACGGCCAGAATAATAATGATGTCATAGGTGCTTGTGCGACTCGTAGCCGAACCTGCAAAAACATATCAACTAAAAGTGGATGTATTACAAGGTTCCCATCCTCGGGCAAATTATGAGGTGTGCCCAACCTACGTTGGCGCGTGGCCGTTTTGGAATATTATTAGGCTCCCGACCTTTATGTTTGGCGCGTGGCCATGTGGGATATTATTAGGCTCCCGACCTTTATGTTTGGCGCGTGGCCATGTGGGATATTATTAGGCTCCCGACCTTTATGTTTGGCGCGTGGCCTTATGGGTTTATGAGGATTCCCAACCTTTAAGTTTGGCGCGTGGCCTTATGGGTTTATGAGGATTCCCAACCTTTAAGCTCGGCGCGTGGCCTTATGGGTTTATGAGGATTCCCAACCTTTAAGTTTGGCGCGTGGCCGTATGGGTTTATGAGGATTCCCAACCTTTAAGTATGGCGCGTGGCCGTATGGGTTTATAAGGATTCCCAACCTTTAAGTTTGGCGCGTGGCCGTATGTTCTGCATTAATATAAGCACAATTTTTTGTGCCATTTCATGCAAATCTTATATACTCATACTTTTCGTTTTGTTTTTATTTTGATTGTTAAACCAAAATCAATATAGGCAAAAAGTTTGAGGTTTTGTAAAAACTTGTGAAGTAATTCACTTGAGGAATTTGTAACCAAGCATGTGCTATTGTTAGCGCTCTGGGATTTGGTCGCGAGGATTCCACGCTTCCGACACGAGTGTTCCGTACCTCTGACGCGAGAATTGTTTTCGCTTTGCCATGAGAATTCCACGCCTCTAACGCAAGTGTTCCGCGCCTCTGACGCGAGACTTTTTTCAGATCGAGGAAGGTTTCCTTGTTATACTTGTGGAGGGGGGTAAATGTCAACAGCTTAAATCCTTACTTTGTTATCATAATAAATATGACTCAAGAGTTGAGGGTGCTGTTTTGAAAATTTGGAAATTAATTCCTTCATCAATGTAACACCCCGACCAAAGGCGGATTATACATCGGGGCGCCACATATTGTTTCATTACTCGTGACACTATTGGGTGTCAATATTTAATAAATACATTCATTCGCGCACGCACAAGGTATACATAAGATAACATAATCATCATAAATCAATATATTATAAATCATAATATTCGAACAGCAATAACTTGTCTTGATACATTTTAATCTAGGTCCAAAATAAAGAAAACTTCCTAGGTTATCTCGAGCTCCAAAACAGCTACCGCAAACCTGAACATGTGTTAAAATAAACGTCAAACACTTGCGTGTTGGTGAGAAATCAAGTTTAATAGTTAATACATAGATAACAATAAATCTGCGCGCAACATGTGTATGTCTGGTTTTCAACAGGGGTGTAATCTGATCGGGACCAACTCTAAGATTCATAGACTGCCAGTGCTCACAATTGAGCTCACAAACAAGACAAACTGTGCATGTGTAAACAAAAGAGAAAATCATAAACGATAGTTCTCCCGTGTTCATCTAATGGTACCATGAGAACTGCGGAATAGACCGACAAGACGGTTAATGATCCACACATACAAATAAACAGCCAAGTCTACGTCCTCAACACATGGGATACTGCGCGACTAAAGTTCATAAACAGTTTAAGACTCTAAGTTTGTATGAACACATGAACATCCCAAAACATTAAAAATAAAAGGGATTAGGTACGAGATTACTCACTTGATAAACGATGCGGTGCAAGATAAAGCAAGAACCAACTTTAAACAAGCACAAGTTAACCTATAAATAAGATTATTGTTTTAATGATTTGGTTTAAGTCTTGATTATTAGTTAGCATAATTAATAAGTAAATTAAACAAATTATTATATATAATATATATTACCGGAAAAGCAGGGCAGAACAGGGAGGAAGACCGAGGCAAAGAGAGGAGACGGCAGAGGACAAGGACGAGAGCAAGGAGAAGATTTAAATTAAGTGTTTGTGTGTGATGTGTTAGGAAAAATAATATTATTATTTATAGAGAAACCCTAGGAGACATGAATCCAGAAAAAGGGGAAAAGATTCCAAGACAAACAGAACAAGACAAAACAAAAGATAACAAAAGATATCAAAAGCAAGTTCAGAAAGGTAAAAGATATCAAAAGATATGGCAGCTGCAGGGGATAAGGAAAAGCTGACAGGTAACAGTAAAAAGGCATGGGCGGTTCAGATAAAGGTACTGGTCAAGCATGGAAAAAGCAGATCTCCAAAAGATAATGTCAGTCACTTTTTCTGCCAACCAATGGGGTTGGTGCGCATGCTGCGCCGAAAGTAACTTTTCAGACATAAAGCAGATTAGGTCAACAGCACAAAAGATAAGACAACACAAAAGCAAACGGCTAGATTAAACAGAAGAAAACTCAAAGGGTTTAGCGCGAGAAGGCTCGAGCGCGAAGGCAGACACAGAAGGTCAAGAGAGCGCGAGCGCGAAGGCAGACGGAACCAACCTTACGCGTCGCGAAAGAACTACATTTCTAAGCGCGCTGCGAGAAGAATTACAATTCTTAGCGCGCTGCGAGAAGAGTTCGTCTTGCGTATCGCTGAAACAGGTGGTCTTCACGCAGGATTCCTTGTAAGGGGTCTGGCGCGTGGAGCTGCGCAGACAACCTTAGGCGGGAAGGAACAAAGGACAAGCAGAGAGTTAGAAGAAAAAGAGGGAAACAAGGCGTAAGGGCGGGACGGCGACAAGAGGGAAAAGAAGACGGAAAGAGAGAAGAGGGACGGGACGGCGGGAAGGAAAAGATATATTATTATTAAAAGTAAAATATAAGTAAAAATAAATATTAAATCATAAAAGAAAGAGATCGGGTCAGAGAAACAGGTACCTGGGTCGGGTCGGATCGGGGCAGATGTCACAGTCTCCCCTACTTTAAGAAATTTCGTCCCGAAATTTATCTCGAAGTAGGTTGCGCAGAGAACAGGTGCGGGTACTTGATCTTCATTTGATCTTCCATTTCCCATGTAAACTCGGCTCCGCGCTTGGACTCCCATCGAACTTTAACAATAGGGATACGACTGCGCTTGGTTTGCTTTACCTCGCGATCCATAATCTCAACAGGCTTCTCAACGAAATGCATAGATTCATCAACTTGAACTTCATCAAGTGGAATGTGAAGGTCCTCGTCGGCTAAACACTTCTTGAGATTGGATACATGGAACGTTGGATGCACATTACTGAGCGCGGGCGGCATGTCAAGTCTGTAGGCAACTTTTCCTACACGCGCGAGAATCTTGAATGGACCAACATAACGAGGAGCAAGCTTACCCTTCTTCCCAAAGCGGACAACACCTTTCCAGGGCGACACTTTGAGGAGAACAAGATCACCAACTTGAAATTCGAGAGGCTTTCGCCTGCGATCTGCGTAACTCTTCTGTCGGCTTCTGGCAGTCAGCAGATGATCACGGATCTTGGCGATTTTATCGGTTGTCTCTTGAACAAGTTCGGGTCCTGTGATTTGAGTTTCACCCACTTCGCTCCAACAAATCGGGGAGCGGCACTTATGACCGTAAAGTGCTTCAAATGGGGCCATACCGATACTGGAATGATAGCTGTTATTATAAGAGAACTCGATCAAAGGCAGGTGCGAATCCCAATTACCTCCAAAATCAAGAACACTAGATCGGAGCATATCCTCAAGAGTTTGAATAGTTCGCTCAGACTGACCGTCAGTCTGAGGATGATATGCCGTACTCATGTCCAAGCGAGTTCCTAGCGCAGATTGGAGAGATTTCCAAAAGCGAGATATAAAACGGCCATCGCGATCGGATATGATGCTCAAAGGAGTACCATGGCGGCAGACAATTTCCTTGACATAAAGCTGCGCGAGTTGCTCAACACGGTAGTTTTCACGAATGGGCAGAAAGTGAGCAGACTTAGTCAAACGATCCACTATTACCCAAATGCTATCATGTTTGCTTGCTGTCAAAGGTAACTTGGTAATAAAGTCCATCGCTACACATTCCCATTTCCATGTAGGAATTTCTGGTTGTTCGAGCAAACCAGATGGGCGTTGGTGTTCAGCTTTTACCTTAGAACAAGTCAGGCATTTAGCTACGAACACAGCAATATCCTTCTTCATACCGGGCCACCAATAAGTAATGTGCAAATCCTTGTACATTTTATCAGCGCCAGGATGAATAGAATACCGAGATTTATGCGCTTCATTCAGGATATCAGCGCGAAGATTCTCATCAAAGGGAATCCAGATGCGATTAAGATAACAGAGAATTCCACTCAGATTAGGGACAAAGTGCGCTTCCGCGCCACACGCTAACTCGGCGCGAAGATTACCATTACTGATGGATGCGCGCTGCGCGTCACGAATGCGCGATTCAAGGTTGCTTTGGATCGGCGCGAAGTGAAGCTGGGTGCGCGGCAAAATACAGTTAAGCTGGCAGGGTTTTCGGCTGAGCGCATCGGCTACCACATTAGCCTTACCAGGATGATACCGGATCTCACAATCGTAATCGCTGATGAGTTCGTTCCATCGGCGTTGCCTCATGTTGAGTTCCTTTTGATCAAAGATATGCTGAAGGCTTTTATGGTCAGTGTAGAGGATGCACTTAGTACCATAAAGGTAGTGTCTCCAGATCTTCAAGGCAAAAACAACTGCACCAAGTTCGAGGTCGTGAGTTGTATAATTCTTTTCATGAACCTTAAGTTGCCTTGATGCGTAAGCGATAACCTTGCCTCGTTGCATAAGAACACAACCGAGACCTTGGTTGGAGGCATCGCAGTATACGACAAAATCATCATTACCCTCAGGTAGCGCAAGAACAGGAGCTTCACACAACAAACGCTTGAGCGATAGAAAGGCTTCTTCTTGCTTCGAGCCCCAAATATACGGTTTACCTTTGTGCGTTAGAGCTGTTAAAGGCAAAGCGATCTTCGAGAAGTTCGAAATGAAGCGCCGGTAATAACCAGCTAAGCCCAGAAAGGAACGGATCTCAGAAGGAGAGGATGGCGTAATCCAGTTCTTGATTGCTTCAATCTTGGATGGGTCGACATGAATACCCATCTTGTTTACAACATGACCAAGAAACTGTACTTCATCAGACCAAAATTCACACTTGGAAAGCTTAGCATAGAGTTGCTCAGCTCTAAGCTTCTGCAACACCAACCGAAGATGTTGCTCATGCTCGGCCTTGGTCTTAGAATACACCAGAACATCATCGATAAACACGATCACAAAACGGTCCAAGAAAGGTCTACACACCCGATTCATTAGATCCATGAAAATGGCGGGTGCGTTGGTTAAACCGAAGGACATGACCAAGAATTCAAAATGGCCATAGCGGGTTCGAAAAGCAGTCTTCGGAACATCTTCATCGCGGATGCGCAACTGGTGATAACCAGAGCGGAGATCAATCTTAGAAAAACAAGAGGCACCTTGGAGTTGATCAAAGAGGTCGTCAATACGTGGTAAGGGATACCGGTTTTTAATGGTGAGTTTGTTCAACTCGCGGTAATCGATACACATGCGAAACGATCCATCTTTCTTTTTAACGAACAACACCGGAGCACCCCAGGGCGAAGAGCTAGGGCGGATGAATCCTTTAGCAGTTAACTCTTGAAGTTGGCTTGCCAATTCTTGCATCTCAGCGGGCGCAAGACGGTAAGGAGATTTAGCTACGGGGGAAGCACCAGGGACAAGATCAACACGAAACTCGACTTCACGAGCGGGAGGGATACCAGGAAGATCATCAGGAAAAACTTCAGGGAAATCACGCACAACAGGGATATCGCGAAGCTTCTTCTCTTCAGCAGGTTTGACCACATGGGCTAAGAATGCAACACACTTCTTCCGCATAAGCCTTTGGGCTTCGGCGCAAGACATAAGCTTAAGACCGCGGGAGGGTTTTTCGCCGTAGATATGAAGATCACCATTTTCTCGAGGTATGCGAATCATCTTCTTGGCGCAAATAACTTCGGCGCGATTCTTCGAAAGCCAGTCCATACCAATGATAATATCAAAACTTCCAAGAGGCATGGGGATGAGGTCGATTAGAAAATCGTTTTCGTTAAGGTTAAGCGTACAATCCTTGATCACAGAGTTTATTAAAATAGTTTCACCATTAGCCAATTCAACTGAAAAATCTTCTTTTAAGTTATCGCGCGGTCGCGCAAGCTTCTGCTCAAAGGCGCGAGAGATAAAACTTCGATCGGCGCCAGTATCAAAAAGTATAGAAGCATAATATCCGTTAAGTAAAAATGTACCATTAACTACGTCATTATTCGCTTGCGCTAGGTGCGCGGTTATGTTAAAAGCTCGTCCGCGTGTCACTTGGTTCGAAATCTGGTTCACCGGATTCGCTTGCGTAATCTGAACTTGTAGTCTCGGGCACGCGTTCCGGAAATGACTGGGATCACCGCAGTTAAAGCACGATCTGGGTCGTGGGTTTTGGTAGGTTGGTTGTGGGTTCTGCGGGTAGACTGGTGGTGTTGGCGCAATTGGATTGGCTGGAAGGACTCTACAGTTCTCAGCAGTGTGACCAGTACGGCCACATCGGTTACAAAGTCGACACGGGGTTTGGGTTGTGTGGTGAAATCTACAGGTTGGGCAAAAGGGGTGGTTTCCTGTGTAAGGTTTCTTAGTTGGCGGGGCAGGGAGTGCCGGATTGGTTAAGGCATAGTTATGGACTACAGGAGGTGTTGGGTAGGCGGATAGTGGTTGAGGGGCGTATACTAGAGGTTGGTAGGCAGGTTGCTGGACTATGGGTGGGTTGGTAAGCGCGTAAGCTTGTCTGCGCTTACGTTTCTGGTTATGGTTTGAGGGTTCTGGTTTGGTTTCTGTTGGTTCAGGGGCAGTTTTGGTGGGTTTGGTCTTCTCAGCTCCCCGCAGGAACAAGGTTCCTGCTCTGACATGGTTGTCGCTGAGCACAGCGGCCAACTCAATAGCGTCAGGGAGGGTTACTGGGTTTCTGGCCCATACAGAATCTTGAATTTCCATGGGGAGACCCCCAAGGAATTTTTCGATGGCTCGGCGTGAAGGGGTAACAAGGTGAGGGACCAGTAAGCTTAGCTCGTGGAAGCGCGTCGCGTACTCGCGCGCTTCTCCACTGTATTGCTTCAGGTTCCAAAATTCTTCCTCCAGGCGCTTTACTTCGTTGGGAGGGCAGAATTCTCGCGTCAAGAGATCCTTAAATTCCTCCCAGAGTATGCTGGAAGCAGCTTCTGCGCCACGCGCATGGGCTACTCCATTCCACCATGTAAGCGCTCTGGATTCCAGGACACTGGAGGCATATAGGGTTCGTCTGTCATGAGGACATTGGGTATGGAGGAAAGTGTTTTCAATCTTTTCGAGCCATTGGAGCATCACGGTGGCTCCTTCAAGACCTGTGAACTTTGGAGGGTTACCCGCGTTAAAGGACTTAATGTTGTAACCAGAGGTGTTGGTATTGTTTTGGCTCAAAGCTTGGGCTATTGCGGTGGCCATTTCCTGGGAACGTTGCAGCGATCGTCTGCGCGCGGCTTCTTTCTTCCTAAGATGGCGAGCTGATAGTGGAGGCATTCTATAAAAGTTTTAATTTTAGTTAATATCTTGGTTTTATCGCAAAGTATAACTTTATAAAGCTTGGTTTCGCAGAGTTAGATACTATCAAAAGTTAAAGTAAAATAAATGACTTTAAATGCAGACTTAATAAAGGTAACAAATTCGAATCGAGAATCGACAATTCATGTATCACCATGACCTTCCAAATTCTCAATTTAAAATGACGAGTAAACGAGTATTGGAGATTGACGAGTAAACGACTATCTTAAATTCTCAATTTAAGATAGTCCATATTACCACCCCTTCCGGCGAGATCATTTCGGTCCGAGGCGAGAGAAGCGGCATGACCACCAGCGTCATTACCCTTATGAAGGCACAGAAGTATTTACGAAAGGGTCATCCGGCAGTTTTGGCGCAGATTGTTGAGAAACCCGCGGAGGAGAAACGAATTGAAGACATACCGGTTGTGCGAGACTTTCCGGAAGTTTTCCCGGAGGATTTACCTGGACTCCCTCCTATTCGTCAAGTCGAATTTCAGATCGAGTTGACACCCGGTGCAGCACCCATAGCACGAGCCCCGTATCGGCTCGCACCGGCGGAACTTCAGGAGTTGTCCACCCAGTTGCAAGATTTGTTGGATAAAGGTTTTATCCGACCTAGCTCATCGCCATGGGGAGCCCCTGTCTTGTTTGTCCGAAAGAAAGACGGGACTTTCCGAATGTGCATCGACTACCGGGAGTTGAACAAAGTGACGGTCAAGAACCGTTATCCTTTACCCCGAATTGATGATTTGTTTGACCAGCTTCAGGGATCGAGTTACTACTCGAAGATCGATCTACGATCCGGTTATCACCAGCTGAGAGTGCGCGAAGAAGATATTTCAAAAACGGCTTTCAGAACACGGTATGGTCACTACGAGTTTTCGGTTATGCCTTTTGGCCTAACCAACGCACCAGCCGTATTTATGGATCTCATGAATCGAGTATGCAAGGCGTACCTCGACAAGTTTGTGATTGTTTTCATTGATGATATTCTCGTCTACTCCAAGAACGAGACTGACCACGAAGAGCATTTAAGGATAATTCTGGAACTACTGAAGAAGGAACAACTGTATGCTAAACTCTCGAAATGTGAATTTTGGCTTCGCGAGGTTCACTTCTTAGGACATGTGATCAACGAGAATGGTATCCATGTCGATCCCGGTAAGGTAGAGGCCATCAAAAACTGGGAAGCACCTAAGACTCCGACTGAGGTGCGACAATTCCTAGGATTGGCCGGCTACTATCGGCGTTTCATCGAGGGATTTTCAAAGATTGCTCAACCCCTCACCGCTTTGACTCACAAGGGCACTAAGTACAACTGGGGTGACGCGCAAGAAACCGCTTTTCAACTGTTGAAAACCAAGCTTTGTAGCGCCCCTATTTTAGCTCTCCCCGAGGGAACGGAAAACTTTGAGGTACACTGTGACGCATCTATACAAGGTCTCGGTTGTGTGCTGATGCAACTCGAGAAGGTTATAGCCTACGCCTCTAGACAACTACGGGTTCACGAGAAGAACTACACGACCCACGATTTGGAACTCGGAGCTGTAGTGTTTGCTCTAAAGATATGGAGGCATTACTTGTACGGTACCAAGTTTACCATTTACACCGACCACAAGAGTCTCCAACATATCTACGATCAGAAAGAGCTGAACATGCGACAGCGTCGTTGGGTCGAGCTGCTTAAAGATTATGATTGTGCCATCAAGTACCACCCTGGCAAGGCCAATGTGGTGGCCGACGCCCTCAGCAGGAAAGAAACAGATAAACCCAGACGAGTGAGAGCATTGCAACTCACGATTCATGCCAGCTTACCCGATCAGATTCGCGATGCGCAACTGGAAGCTTTGAAAGATGATAATCTTCCATCGGAACTCATGCGGGGCATGAGCAAGCAACTTGAAACCAGATCGGACGGGGTCCGATATTTTGAGAACCGGATTTGGGTTCCACGATACGGAGAGTTGAGAACTCTAGTGATGGACGAAGCTCACAAGTCCCGATATTCTATCCACCCTGGCTCAGATAAAATGTATCATGATTTAAAGGAACTTTACTGGTGGCCGAACATGAAAGCCGACATTGCCACCTACGTGAGCAAATGCTTGACTTGTGCCAGAGTCAAGATAGAATACCAGAAACCATCTGGTCTACTGCAACAACCGGAACTCCCAATGTGGAAATGGGAACAAATCTCAATGGACTTTATTACGGGTTTGCCTAAGACACCGACGGGATGCGATACCATCTGGGTGATCGTTGACCGATTGACTAAATCGGCACACTTCTTAGCAATTAAAGAAACAGACAAAATGGAAAGACTGACTCGTGTCTACATGAAGGAAGTAGTGTCGAGACACGGAGTGCCTGTCTCGATCATTTCCGATCGAGATTCTCGTTTTACCTCACACTTTTGGAAGTCGCTGCAAAGCGCACTGGGCACACGTCTCGATATGAGTACCGCATACCATCCTCAGACGGATGGGCAAAGTGAACGGACTATTCAGACCCTGGAGGATATGTTGCGTGCATGCGTCTTAGATTTCGGAAAAAGTTGGGAACCCCACTTACCCTTGGTAGAGTTTTCGTATAATAACAGCTACCACGCAAGTATTAAGGCAGCGCCGTTTGAAGCGCTGTACGGACGGAAGTGTCGATCACCACTCTGCTGGGCAGAGGTGGGTGATAGCCAAATCACTGGTCCGGAACTGGTACTCGAAACCTCGGAAAAGATTGTTCAAATCCGAAATCGCATGGCAGCAGCACGAGATCGCCAAAAGAGTTACGCCGACAAGCGCCGAAAACCTCTCGAATTTCAAGTAAACGATCGAGTGTTACTCAAAGTCTCACCTTGGAAAGGTGTGGTTCGCTTTGGTAAGCGAAACAAACTCAACCCACGATATGTTGGTCCGTACCGGATAACTGAGCGCATTGTCCCGGTGGCGTACCGACTGGAACTACCAACAGAACTCAGTGGCGTACACGATGTATTCCACGTATCAAATTTGTAGAAATGCCTATCTGATGAATCCCATGTAGTCCCTTTGGAGGAACTACAAGTTGATGAACAGTTACGTTTCATTGAAGAACCAGTCGAGGTTTTGGATTGGGAAACCAAAACGCTCAAACACAGCAAAATTCCAATCGTTAAGGTTCGTTGGAACTCGAGACGTGGACCGGAGTTCACGTGGGAACGCGAGGATCAAATGATGAAAAAGTATCCTCACCTTTTTGAAGGGCTGACCAAACACAGAAAACCGCGAAACCCGGCAAACCGTCAAACATCACCGGAGGTATGAACTAAATTTCGGGACGAAATTTCTTTCTACTAGGGGATGATATGACAAACTGAAAATCCTTCTTACTTTTTCAGGCTCTCATCACGACTTGACTCAAATTTTCGGGACGAAAATTCTTTAACATGGGAATGATGTGACAATCGCCAATTCCAGGTTAACCTCGTTAACTCAACTCCGTTAATTCAAACTTTAAGATCGTTGAATCTATAACGCATACTTCATTACATTTAAACTAGGGTTTAAATGACGCTTAACACTTACTACATGTGTAGTAGTCTTTCGGGATTTGCACCGAAACGCAAACGATCGAGGAATAAACGAAGCACACTAAAACACTAATGATGTGATAACTATGTGTTAGGATTATGTGTTATATCATTGTCATGATTATGTGTTATATTATTGTCATGATTATGTGCAAGTTAGGATAGAATGTTCTAGAAAAACAACACTTGAAAGTAGAAGGACTAGAGTGTAACTTGTTTGCTTATAAATATATCCTAAACTAAACCCTAACTTATTATTATTATCCTAAACCTAAATCCCGATCGGCTCTCTCTCCCTCTCTTGATCCACGGCTGCCGTCCACCACCACACACACATACACATCAAATCAAGAGATTAATCCAAGAACTAGGTGCTAGGAAGGTATACTTGATCATCTCTTACCTCTTTGATTGTTTAATTTGATGTTTGATGGGTTATGTGAAAACCCTAAATCGGCCGATTATTGCATGAATATGATTGTTAGGATTCTTGTTAGTTGGATAATAGATTAATAACTAGATTGATATTGATACATGATTGATTGTTGTTCTTGATTTGAATTAAAACACAAACCCTAATCTTGTATGTATGGTGTGATTGATATGCATGGATAGTAGTTATAGTGTCTAGAGGGTTATATGGATGCATGATAGTTCATAGGTTGTGATTATGTTGAGTTTTGATGTGAACAGATTCTGGACAGAATGTATATACGATGTTTAACTGACTATAACGAAGTGTAAACGTGAAAATTGATTGAGATTGTGGGTACTGCAGTAAACTAGGTTGAGTCTAGTTTCTATGAAGTATAAATTCGTAATTTTTGGATAAGTGGAAGTATACTTTTATGATTTTACAAAAACGTGATGCAAAGCTGAGCTGTTAGACCTGCTGTTAGGTTATGTTGTAAATGTTATATCTCATGAACCACGAGACCAATTGGGTTGGTTCCACTTCTGGAAGTTGACTCACTGAGTTAGGAACCAAACCCAAGTGGTCTTGCATTTATTGGATTTTTCGTTTAACGGGAATTGCAAATAACATTCTGATGTGCATGAATCTGACTGATATAAGTTAGCTGTAATGTTTTGATCATTATGAACAATCTATATGGAATAAAAATAAGATAAAAGATGTTCTGGAAACCTAAGATATGTATGCTCCTGTGGTAATTTTTGGTGAATTAATTGAGACGTTATAATGGGTAAACTAGTGCAATCTTTCAAGTAGAAATTCTGTCATAACGAAACTAGCTGCTGAGTTGTATAGGAATGCATGAAATATGATAGTTTTTATATAATTGTTGTATTTTGACCAAAATACCCTTGCGGGGAATAGTTGCTAGTTGATTGCCATGAATTGACCAAATTGCCCTTATGGGGAATAATGGTTAGTTAGTCTTTGTTTGTTGACCAAAATGCCCTTACGGGAATAATTGCTAATAAGTATGTTATTAATACGTGACACGAAAGTAATTGCTCACTCATGTATCGTATCACAATTGTACTTGTTCAAGTCACACACGATTCACAAACGAAACACGAAACATGTTACGTGCATAGGTATTATGTGCCGAGTCTAGAGACTCGTTAAATGTTCCGCTACTTAGAAAATCTCTTTGTTATTTTAGAACGCTAGAGAGTTTTCTACGACGCGCATCACTTGGTGATCTAGATCGGATATTCTTCGCAAACAGTGAGTTCACTTACCCCACTCTTAAACTGTTTTCAAACGTTTTTCACTTGGGGGAGATAACATACTCCGATAAACATATTTTCTGAGATAAACGCATATGAAAGATTTTGTTATAAATTATATATCACTTGTAAAGGCTAAGCGGCATACATAACATTTGAAGTCCCACACATCGGACCGGTTAATATTTGGAATAGCGAGTCACTTTTGGGTAGTACTACTGGGTTTGACAAACCCCACCCGACGCTAAGCTCAACTGGAGGTTGAGTGGGTGTAAATTTTGGCTAACACTTACCATGGTCTGGAGGACCTGGTGACGGGCACTTGATAAACAGTCAGCTTCGGTCGCGAACCACTTAGCGATACTTGTTGTATAGATTAGCTACCTATCGATATATAATTTGACATAACACTATCTGGTAATGCAAAACACTTAAACGCTGTAACGTGGTTACACACTTAAACGCTGTAACGTGGTTACACACTTAAACGCTGTAACGTGGTTACACACTCAAACGTCGTAACGGGGTTACGCAACATTTAAACGTCGTAACGAGGTTACGCAAAACGCTAAACGATTTATCTTATTTTACTTGTGAACTCACCAACCTTGTGTTGACACTTTTAGTATGTTATTCTCAGGTAGCCGAGGCGGGCGCGCGGTTTAGGAGCATGCATTAATGAAAACACTTTTATTCTGCAAACTTAATTTTAACAGTTACATTTGGTTTTAAGTCGTCCTGCGTGACGCAACTTTTGAATTAAGGTTTTACGCTTCCGCACTTACTTTCATTTAAACGTTTTTCTTTGGTTTGGTTATAACTAATGATTCCGATCCTGCCAGTTCACACCCTCTGACGGTAAAACTCCGTTAGTGGATTTTGAGGGTGTGACAGATTGGTATCAGAGCCATTGGTTATAGCGAACTAGAAACTGCATGCATACTAGACTATAACCGCGACGACCCATTAGTTATAATGATACGCACTGCATAGGTTTGTGTAGTCTTGAAATCTTATTTCTTTACCTCCTTTACTCATACGCGCGCATATACCCGGCCTACCTGTAGAAATGTCGACGCCACCCTCATCATCATCCGATTCGATGACGCATGCTCACGGGAAGGAACCGCAGTTACCTACTGCCTCGCCACCCCGCGTAGTCCCGGAACTCGAAGCTCCTGCACCGAAGAGGTACCGCCTATCCGGAGGCTTGTATGACAACGACGTTAGCTGGGAATGGTACCCCAACATGATCAGACGTATGGTCTACCGTGAACAAGTTCCCCCATTGCCTCACCCGAACCACCCTGCTTACCCTAACACCCTACCACCTATAACCGAACCTGTAGAGCGAGTTCTCGCAGCTGTCGTTTCTTGTTTGGAGCGTGATGTGGGTTATATGCGCTACACTAGAGAAAATGTTGCCAGACTGTTTAAAGACGGAACCGAGACTCAGGAGGAGATTGCCCGCATGGCAGCGGCAATGAAAGAAATGCAAGAGACTAGTGAGCAACAAACCAAGGTTATGATGAAGATGCAAGCCGAGATAATAGACTTGCAAGAGCAACTCCAAGAAGCAAGGACCCGAACCGAAATAGCATTAGAACGTTGCGATATCCTACAAATGCAACTTGCCCAGAACGTAGCAGAACCTGAGGCAGAGCCCGAGGCAGAGCCTGATGTAGAACCTGAAGAAGATCCCGAAGAGGAGCCTGAGGAGGATCCCGAGGAAGATCCCGAGGAGGATCCCGAGGAAGATCCCGAGGAGGAACCCGAAGAAGAACCGGAGGAGGAACCGGCTGAGGAGGAGGCACATTCAGAGGTGTCCTCAGATGACGACATTTAGTGATGATGACACTTAGATGGAGGGGTTGTCTCCATCCGAACTATTATTTTTCTATGATTTTAAGGATTGATTGGAAATACTTTGTAGCGAATACAATGGTTTTAATCATGAATTTTTAATTAGACTAATAAGTGGTTGTGATGTGATGTTGTTTTTTTTTTCTTACCTATCTTTTATTACATGTATGGTGTGTTGTATATGAAAGAAAAATTCACGTTTTATACTATGATTCTAGGAAATGGCCGGAAGAAACGCTGGACGAGGACGTGGTAACATCAGCATGACTGCAGCTGAACTCCAAACTCTGCTAAATGACCATGTTGCTGCCGCCTTAGCCGCACACGTACAGAATCAAACAGGAGGTCCGAATGGAACATGTACCTTCAAGAACTACTTAGACTGCAAGCCCAGTACGTTTAAGGGCACTGAGGGAGCTATAGGCTTCCTGCGTTGGGCTGAGAAGGCCGAGTCGGCCTTTGAGATGTGTAATTGTCCCCCTGCCAGTAGGGTCAAATTCGCTGCTGGGACACTTGAGGATTCCGCCCTCACTTGGTGGAATTCGAACGTCCAGATCCTTGGATTGGAACTGGCTAACGCGATGAACTGGGAGGAGTTCAAAAACATGATGCGAGAGGAGTACTGTCCGAGGGAAGAAATTTCGAAGTTAGAGTCGGAGTTTTGGTCGTTGAAAATGGTGGGTTCAGAGATTGAAGCCTACACTACTCGTTCGCACGAGTTGGCAGTGATGTGTCCGCGGATGGTGGATCCGCCGAGCAAGAGAATAGAGATGTACATTGATGGGTTAGCACCACAGATTCAGGGTATGGT
>NW_027492030.1:0-43246 GCF_021521415.1 Bidens hawaiensis | reverse complement strand
AAAAAAATTCAAAAAAAAAATTGTTAAGTTAAGTTCTTTCGAGTTCTTAAAACTCAAAAGGGTTCTCAAAAGAAATCAATCATATATATATATATATATATATATATATAGGGGATGGATATTTTGAAAACCATGGTGAGTTGTAAGAACTTTAAGAACTCAATATGAACCACACATTTAATTAAATGAGTATGGAATATGTGGATGAGAATAAATCTGATTAAAAAATTAACCAAAAGAGAGAATAAGTATTTTTGATGAGTACACAAGTTTAAATGTTAGTTACACATGTTTAATAAATCGATTCGGTGTGTAAAAATACTGTAATTTTTTGTACATTACTTACACTTACGTATTACACATGTGTAAAAAAATTCAAAAAAAAGAAATTTGTTACGTTGAGTTCTTTCGAGTTCTTAAAACTCAAAGCGGTTCTCAAAAGAAATCAATCATATATATATATATATATATATATATATATATATATAGTGAAGATTTTAAGAGAACCCTTTAGAAATTGAGAACTTTGTAAACCATTTTGAGCAAAAAAATATCTTTAGAAAAATAAAAAAAAAACAATTATAAAACAAAAAAAATTTCAAAAATAAAAAAAAAACAAAATTTTTTATTTTTCATCCCGGTTTCATAAAAAAAACCCTTAATTATAAACATATGTACATTTTGATTTAATCTCGATTTACATAATTTACATATATGCAAATTATCATTTAATTTAATTGTAATATGTGTATAAATAATAACTTGTATAAAATTAAAAAATACGTATTATACATATATGTATAATTTTGCAAAACCATAATTTATTTTTCAATTTTTTTTATGAAATCGGAATGAAAAATAAAAACTTTTAGTTTTTTTTTACTCTTTTTATATTCGTTTTTTTGTTTTATAATTTCTTTAAAGAGTTTTTTTGAGGTTCAAAATGATTCTCAAAGTTTTCAATTTTAAAATAGTTCTCACATGATCCTAATCATATATATATATATATATATATATATATATGTTAGAATAAGAAGTGAGTTATTTGTAAGAAGTGTGAGAAGTAATATTGGGCGTTGGATGTGATCATCTGATGGTGGATATTGTTAGTGTGTTTTTTGTTCAGTGTGTTTTATTTTGTTAGTTCAGTGTGTTTTTTGTTCGGTGTGTTTTATTTTTTTAAGGGTAAAAAACACTTCTTACACTTATTAGGATAATTTTACTTCTTATTTTAACCTTGCTCTCTCTCTCTCTCTCTCTCTCTCTCTATATATATATATATATATATATATATATATTAACGAAAGCTCAAAACTCCTACGTGTCGCGACGTGATCGCTCCCCCCCCCTTATGGAAGCCACCAGATTGCTTGATTTTTAAATGAAGGCTTCTCATGCATTTGACCCAAATTCACGGGTATGGGTCTTACCAAACCCAGACAGTCCTTAAACGGGTTATAACATCTCATTAAATTAAAAATTAATATCATCAAATAGATATGAAAATCCTATTAAATAGAGATATACTAAAAATTAATATTTAACTTTTTTTTGAAAAAAGATATGATTTATAATTAAGAAACAATTTTCTATTAAAAAAAGAAGCGGGTCATGGGTTTTACCAAACCCATATAACTTTTAAACCGGGTTATAACATCTAATTTATTTGTGAAACAATTTTCATCATCAAATCTTAAGTATATAATTATTAACTTCCTTGTAATACATAAAATTAAAATCAAATCTATCTATTATATATATAAACGAAACCATAAAAATCTTACGTGTCGCAATTTGGTCGCTCCCTCTTTTTTTGGAGTCACCAGATTTCTTTGATTTTTAAATGGAGGCTTCTCATGTATTTGACCCAAATTCACGGGTATAGGTCTTCTCATGTATTTTAAATGGAGGCTTCTCATCTTTCGAGTTCTTAAAACTCAAAGCGGTTCTCAAAAGAAATCAATCATATATATATATATATATATATAGTGAAGATTTTAAGAGAACCCTTTAGAAATTGAGAACTTTGTAAACCATTTTGAGCAAAAAAATATCTTTAGAAAAATAAAAAAAAAACAATTATAAAACAAAAAAAATTTCAAAAATAAAAAAAAAACAAAATTTTTTATTTTTCATCCCGGTTTCATAAAAAAAACCCTTAATTATAAACATATGTACATTTTGATTTAATCTCGATTTACATAATTTACATATATGCAAATTATCATTTAATTTAATTGTAATATGTGTATAAATAATAACTTGTATAAAATTAAAAAATACGTATTATACATATATGTATAATTTTGCAAAACCATAATTTATTTTTCAATTTTTTTTATGAAATCGGAATGAAAAATAAAAACTTTTAGTTTTTTTTTACTCTTTTTATATTCGTTTTTTTGTTTTATAATTTCTTTAAAGAGTTTTTTTAAGGTTCAAAATGGTTCTCAAAGTTTTCAATTTTAAAATAGTTCTCACATGATCCTAATCATATATATATATATATATATATATATATATATATGTTAGAATAAGAAGTGAGTTATTTGTAAGAAGTGTGAGAAGTAATATTGGGCGTTGGATGTGATCATCTGATGGTGGATATTGTTAGTGTGTTTTTTGTTCAGTGTGTTTTATTTTGTTAGTTCAGTGTGTTTTTTGTTCGGTGTGTTTTATTTTTTTAAGGGTAAAAAACACTTCTTACATTTATTAGGATAATTTTACTTCTTATTTTAACCTTGCTCTCTCTCTCTCTCTCTCTCTATATATATATATATATATATATATATATATATTAACGAAAGCTCAAAACTCCTACGTGTCGCGACGTGATCGCTCCCCCCCCCCCCTTATGGAAGCCACCAGATTGCTTGATTTTTAAATGAAGGCTTCTCATGCATTTGACCCAAATTCACGGGTATGGGTCTTACCAAACCCAGACAGTCCTTAAACGGGTTATAACATCTCATTAAATTAAAAATTAATATCATCAAATAGATATGAAAATCCTATTAAATAGAGATATACTAAAAATTAATATTTAACTTTTTTTTGAAAAAAGATATGATTTATAATTAAGAAACAATTTTCTATTAAAAAAAGAAGCGGGTCATGGGTTTTACCAAACCCATATAACTTTTAAACCGGGTTATAACATCTAATTTATTTGTGAAACAATTTTCATCATCAAATCTTAAGTATATAATTATTAACTTCCTTGTAATACATAAAATTAAAATCAAATCTATCTATTATATATATAAACGAAACCATAAAAATCTTACGTGTCGCAATTTGGTCGCTCCCTCTTTTTTTGGAGTCACCAGATTTCTTTGATTTTTAAATGGAGGCTTCTCATGTATTTGACCCAAATTCACGGGTATAGGTCTTATCAAACCCAAATATTTCTTAAACGGGTTATAACATCTCATTAAATTAAAAACTAATCTCACCAAATATTTGATATAAAAATCCAATTAAGTATGGATACATTAAAAATTAAAATCTGATTTATTTAAAAAAATATATATATTATTTATAATTAAAAACCAATTTTATAGTAAAAAAAATAAACAGGTCTTGGGTCTCATCAAACTCATATAGCTTTTAAATCGTGTTTTAATATCTCATTTATTTGTGAAACAATTTATCATCAAACCATAAGTATATTATTAACATTCATACAATAAAAAAAATAAAAATTCAAAAAATAAATAAAATATTATAAACAAATAATATAAAACAACCCCGTAATACGGGGGATAAAATCTATTATATATAGAGAGCAATGTTATAATAAAAAGTAGATTTTTCTTAAAAAGTGTAAGAAAGAATCTGAACCGTTAGATGCAATATAACACACATGGGCATGATGGTAATCAACCAAATCCTTTAATTATGGATTAAATTAGAATTGTTAATGTAATCCCTAAAATTTTGCTAATATTCAGGACATGATCTCATGGACAATTTTGCTACTCTTTCTGTTTTTAAGCTTAATTTAAATTATCCTATGGAACATGGAGTTAATGTTTGGAATTTGGATAATTATTTGACTTTTATTTACCGTGGTGTTATGTTATTAGTTTATTTTTGTATTTAAATTATTAAACTTCTTATTTGTGAACATATTTTTTCATGTGCCAATGTGTTGTAATCGTCTTTAACAATAATCCAAAATTTAACATACTATATTTAATTAGGGGTGTTCTTCGGGTTTGTTTTTCAGGTTTCGGGTCGGGTTCTTCGGGTTTCAAAGTTTTAAATCTTGACCCGAAACCCAACCCGAATCTCTCACGGGTTTTTCGGGTTCGGGTAATTTGGGTTTGGGTTTTTTCGGGTTGGGTTAATAGGGTTTCGAGTATCCTAGAAAACAAAACAAAAAAATTTTAAAAACTACAATGCTAAAGTTAAAATAACATATTATTCTTTGCTCGTAAGCAAATAATAAAATAATAAATCAACATAATATGATAAAACAATCCAAAAGAAGAGTAAAACTAACTCGAACCATAATCGCTTTCAATCGAGCGTGATTTGGTTGTTCGATTACGGTTGCTATTAGTAATAAACGGAAAACATAAATTACCAATAAACAATCGATCTATAATAGTTGTAATGACAAGAATCGGTTATGACTAAATTTTGATAACTTTAGTGGCATAGACTAAGCCTATTATACATAAATATATATTAATTTAAAAACTAAAAGTTTATTCGGGTTGATCCGAAACTTATAAATCAAACCCGAGAACCAACCCGAATTACTTCGGTTCGGGTTCGGGTTAGTCTTTTCTCGGGTTCGGGTTTTTTGGGTCGGGCTAGTTCGAGTTCGGGTACGTGTTTTCTCAGGTTAGATTTCGGGTTTCGGGTAAAAGTGACAGCCTAGCATTTAATATATTTAAAATGTAAAGGCAAACAACCACAATTCCAATCTTATCTATCAAAATTTAACAAAAAACATTATACTAGAACTGTGTATATTAAATCTAAATCAAAATAACCATAACATTGACATTACCCAAATGACTAGAATCCATGTTTTGAAACACTAAACTAAAATATACATCAAAACATAATTAAAAAGTTAATACTATCCCAAACCAGCAAACACATGGGAAAAACAAGGATAATACAAAATACCCTCAACACCCATTTAACCATGCATTTGTCTGATACTCCCACTCAAATTAGCTTCAAACGTTGGTATATTCTCTTTGGGGCAGTCTTTTGCATTCTTTCTTTATCAATGTGTCTACACACATGGTTTTCCTTATCTACAAAACAATTTATCGGTAAACCAACTTAACAACCACATACATAGTCAATAACATTTAAACAAAAAGAATACTTTTTATGTTTCTAGTTTGTTCACCCCTGTCCCATCTCTGTGTATTGTGTCAAACTTTGATTATATGTGATTCTTGGGGTTTTCCTAACAACACAAATCAATAAAATAAACAAACTAGACCAACCATAAAATATAAAAATTTCAACAAATGATATTAAATTTTTATGCTTTATGCTAAATAATAATGTGTTCTTTTCATAAACGATTATGAGAACTTAATAACCAACTAACAAAACACACCAAACAAATCAATACAACGTTATGTATAAAATTAAGTTTTTATCATACTACAAACCCATCCAAAAATATATAGAAACTATAATAAAATTGTGTTAGTAACACCAGTCACCAAACACACTAATTTGAGTTTTTTTTTTTATTTTAATCACCCTAAACCCCAACTGTTCGAATATATATTAAGAATAACACACCCAAACAATTGATGGTTGTGTTTTTTGTTCAAATCAACAAAGTCAGTGAAAAAACACATCACCCGGTCCATCGATTGAACAACACGTCTAAATACACAAAACGAAACATTAGAAATTGGGGGTTTTCAAAATCAAACTTAAATTAAACAATAACACACCTTGTTCGTTCATCAACAGGCTAAACACATTTGTAAGTAATTTCTTCTTTTCAATAAAAATGAGTGAATGTGTTAACTTATGCAAAATAACCAGCCCCTGTTTCAAAAATCAAGAACATAAAAAACACTTGAGCAGACCGCTAGTGATTATTAAGCCCTCACAAATCGAAACCCTAGAAATTGGGGGATTCTAAAAAATCGATTGAATAACTGTAACTAAATAATACGCCTTGCTATTTCTTCATCGATAAACTGAAAGCATTACTATTACTTTTTGATTGCTTATCCATCTTCTTCCTAGTGATACGCCACACCAAAGTTTGAACTTTCTGGAAGCATAGATAAAGATAAACAAACATGGAGAGTACAATTCGATTTATATAATGAAAACACACCTCCATTTTTTTTTGGAAGAAATAACATGGGAATTAAGGGAATGGGATCTATAAACTTACAAGGGTATAGTAACTTCAAGAAACTTAGATGATTAACGTAGGAAAGGAAGGTGAGAGAAACAAAATAATAATTAACCAAATAAATCATTATTGTCGCTGAAAAATAGAAAGTTGACAATTCTACATAAATTTAAAACATGGACTTTTTTTTTTACCCCTAATCCCCTTTAGCTATTCCTTTAAAATAAGGGGCTGTTTGGGATTCCTTATTTTTGCTCCTTATAACTTATAACTTATGGGTTATAAGTTATAAGGTGTTTGAGAAAGTTAGGTTTTGTGAGTGTATAAGGTATAAGTTACAACATTGCAACTTATACCTTATGCCTTAAATAAGGTATAAGGAGGTAAAATAAGGAATCCCAAACACCCCCTAAAACACATTGCCGAAAGACACACCAAACTCTCACAACCAGTAGATCAAGAGATCCAACCCTCTACATCTCTTCCTACACTTCTTAGACACACCTTACTTTTAAGTATAACCTCACGCTATATATATATGTATGTATGTATATTAGAAACGAGTAATATAAAATAACCCCGTAATACGAACGAAACCTTTAATATCCTACGTATCGCACTCTGGTCACTCTCTGCCCCCCCTCTCAAGCCACCAGATTTCTTAATTTGTAAATGGAGTATTTTTATGCGTTTGAACCGCTTTGACGGGTATGGGGCTTATAATGAAACCCGGATAGCCCACGGGTCATAACAACTCATCTTAACATTTTCCTCTTTTCTCTGCCTGCGAGACCTTGGTCACACCTACCTGCGCAACGGGATGAAGTCTCTATAATTACATAAAAATATAAGGTATGCAACTTCGTTTTACCTTTGATAATTATTTTTGTTACAGGTTAATATGATCACTACCATAATCTATTTATTAAAAAACTAAAAAGAAAATAATCACTTGTAGTTAATACCAACTTTCTATTGCAAAAGAATCACAAATGTTGAAGCATTTGACAATATTAAAAATCTTATTTCAAGAACATTGTTGATGTTGTTTTGGGTAGCGAGTAGCAATTACTGTTATTTAATCATTAGATATCAAACATGTTGAAAACAAGGTCAATTATGGAATAAATATATTCATGCATCAGTACAACAAGTTCAGAAAGTTAAAGTTTAAGGTGTTGGTTTCTTTCTCAGCTGATGCGGGTCATAAATCATAAATGGTCCATTGTTAACAAAAAACATATTTGATTGAGATTTGGTCATAATGGAGGTTACATATTTTGTTTACATTTAGACCAAAATATTTAGCTTCGACTTTCAAAAAATGGGAAACACTAGGTTTGACATTCCCCATTTTCGGGTCAATTTGTATTTCTTTTTATTATTAAAACCGACCCATTTTGTATCCCGAACCTTTCAATAATATAAAAATGATGAATTTTATGTTACATATTTGTTTTATGGTTGTCGGATCTCAAAAATATCTTTTATAACCCTTAAAATGCCCTTAAAACGCTCAAAACGAACTTCAGGTACTAAAACTGTCAAAGTTGAAAATCAGATTTTTCCCTCCGCGACCTTAACGTCGCGTTAGGGTCAAGGGCAGAGACCTTAGCTCCGTGCTAAGTGTACCTGTAGTTACAAGTTCGTTTTTTGTTGTTTTGTTGCATTGTTTGACTTCTTTTACCAATTAAAATACATGCAAGCTTGGAAATAAAACATAGAAATAAATCTTGACCATTACCCTATATAAACAAGCTTATCTTCTTCATTTCAACCTTGTTCATGTAACATCCCTAAATTTCCAAGAATAATATTTAATGTATTATTCGTTAATAGTTGAAAAGTTTACAAGAATTGGTAAAGAAATGACGACGTAATAATAAGATGGTTCAAGTAGGCTAAGTAGATGGAATTATGGACCAAAAAGGAAAGATGGGCCTTAGGCCCATGGGCCTAAGGGAGTATAAATACCCCTTAAACCCTAATCCTTTCCATTATTATCTATCACTACACCATAGCCTACACCTTGAGAAACACACACACACCATCCTTTAACCCGAGCCAAGATCCGAAGGCGAAAACCCAAGCTTGTTGGTGCTAGATCGTCGTTTCAAACCTAAACAACATCAAGACCAGCTCGTGTTTGTAGAACGACTCGTTTAAGGTACGTTTATATTTAGAAATCATTCATATAGGTTCAGTTTGGTTTGGGAAATCATAGATCTGTGTTAGTATGATTAAAACGAATCTAATGAAACAAACCTTACTGAATTTGTTTAGCATTTGATAGGTTAATTGTTAACATAATATAACCCGTAACTAGATGCACAAATCTCACCCCTTAAACATGGATGTTTGGCCGATTTGATGGTTAGGGTTTGTAGGCGCTGCATAGACGATTCCAATGATACCAAAATCATGATATTTCGTTAAGAATTGAAGGTTTAATTGCAAATCTAAGATATGTTGACTGTTATTGTTCTTGACGATTTTGACTTTGACCCTTGAGTCAAAGTCTGGATAAGAACTAGATGATTCGTTATAATTAAGATAACGAATCAGGTAGTTCGTTACTCGCCCATTCGTTCTGTCAAGATAACGAATTAGCTACCCAGTTCGTTATGATTCAAATAACGAATCAAGTGATTCGTTACTCACCATTCGTCATAATTCAGATAACGAATTAAGTTGTGTCTGGGTAACGAATCAGATGAAGATAAGGTAACGAATCAGTTAGCGAATCAGACTCAATTCGTTATAATTGAGATAACGAACTAGGCCATTCGTTATAGCGAATGTAGGAGGATTTTGTAATGAATTAGACTGTGAATTGATAACGAATTAGCCAACGAATTAGGCTTAATTCGTTATAGAAAATGAGTTAACGAGTTAGATAGTAATTAAAAATCCTAATGGAAAATGTGTTAAGACAGCTCGACCCCAGCCAGGGGCTCTGCCCCTTGAACCCTGCTAGGGGCTGCCGCCCCTAGACCCCGCTGCCAGGGGCGCTGCCCCCGGACCCCCGTTCGTTGAGGGTAATAATTAAACTAGAAACGCGATATGGAAAGTGATAGTAATCAATACGCATAATTTTTATACAGCTAGCCGTGCACAGTCAGGAAAGGAGTAACCATTAACGGAAGAAGTAACCGAGTTCAGGTGAGTTTCTAGCCTCACTTCCTTGTTATGTTTTCGGGGCTGTGTGCATACTCGATGTGACAGTTAATACACTTAACTTAAATGGTAAGTGTATGCCATGTATGATATATGTGTTAGATACGATTGATTGCTTGTCGGTACGTGAACGATCTTCGGATATTGCATGTACCGTTAGGTTATAAATAAAGATATGGATATTGTATGTAATGCAGGGATGATTACTTGTCGATACGTGAACGATCTTCGGATATTGCATGTATTGCCAAGAATAGAGATGATTGTCTCCTTATATGGATATTAAATGATAATTTATATATAGAGTTCCCTCTACGGATAATATATAGAGTGTTCCTTAAATGGAAAGCATAGTGTTCCTTTAATGGAAAGCCCCGTGTTCCTTTGATAGAAAGCATAGTGTTCCTTTAATGTAAAGCCCAGTGTTCCTTTGATGGAAAGCATAGTGTTCCTTTAATGGAAAGCATAGTGTTCCTTCTATGGAAGTATATAGGATGTTCCTTCTATGGAGAATATATATATAGGGTGTCCTTCTATGGAGAATATAGATAGTAGGAATAGTAATAGTTCTTTTAATAGATATTGTGTGACGTCCTCTTATGGATATTTATACAAGGTTAAGATAAGTATGTATGTAAGATATGTGTATGTATTGTCTGTCGCCTGATTAACTAGAACTCACTCAGCGTACCTGACTTTTAGTATGCACGCAGGTATATATGTTTATCGAGAAGGCATGAGGATGACACATGGCATGGGTTGAACGGCTGGCATATGAAGATAGAAGAAACAATGTTTTAACTATGATGTTTTATGTTATGGTTTTAAAGAAAAGATTAAATGTTTTGTAACGAATGATTAATATTTTATATTCCGCGAAAGTTTTAATTAACTCTGATTTATAAGAACTGTGTTTATGAGTAAATCCGACGCTAAAGTAGGGCTACCGGGAACGGGGCCTTACAGTTCATCAACTTCTTTTCTCTCCCAAACAAAGAACACAACTTCATCTCTTCAAGGTTTCTTAATAATCAAACAAGAACCATTCTCTAATTTTGTTTTGTTACTTAGTAATTGAAGCTTGTGATACAACATATATATAATATGAACCCCTTTTTTATCTTCGGCTTTCACCTTCCCCGACCATGGTCGGTTGAGGTGATACGCTACAAGGCAAGGCTACATGGAGGACTCATTATAGTCCTTGATTATACTATATTTCCTTTAATTCTTACTAGTCTTGTTTAAAGTATAAGTAGTTTAGTTTGTAATTCTTGTTAAATGAGTTTCATGGTATTGGGTATGAAGTCACTAGCCTCGGTTTTATCCCGAGTTGAGAACCGAACCAAAACCGAACTCTTGTTTACTAGTTTTGTTTTAAATAGTTAAATAAACATGTTTATGTAAGATTTGAATATTATAACTTCTAAAATCGTTTTTATAGTTCTATGGTATTTGGGTATGTGGAAACCATCCTCAGTATCATTCCGAGTCAAGGACCGAACCAAAACCGAACTAAATCGAGTTCACTCGCTTAAGACACACAAGTGTGTTTTGGGCCACTGAAATTCATCTTTTCTTCAAGAATGTATTTAAAACTCATTATAAACTATTTTCTCAACATACTTGGTGTATCGGAATCCAACTTGATCTTATAACAATTTTGGACCGGTGAAACCAAATACTCGCTTAACGGACGTTAAGGTTCTTCACAATAGAACTATATATTTGGTTAAGTCTTTTGATTTTTATTGAGTTATCTCATAACATTTATCACTTTGGAAAGTTGACTTTGAGTTTGGTTAATTATCTAGACTCGAATCGATAAATCCGAACACTTGATTTAAAACCTCGTTTTGGTATTTATATAACAAAGGGTCTTGCAATAGTGCATTATAGCCCACATAATTAATTGACATAGGTTGAGTAATATTTATGAATGGAATACCAAGACCCGGTTTCGGGTAAATTTATTTGTCAAGAAACATGTCTTTAATTTCTCAAATATTTACATTTTAAACCGTAAACTTCATTTATTTACTTTACTTATCATATATTTTACTTTAAACCCTTTCATGACTACCTACTAACTTAAGACCCGTTTAATCTAGGTCTTGCTCGTTAAACCGATCTTCGATTATTCGCTAATCAATCTTTCAAGTTACTTAGTTAACGTGAGTACATTTCATCCCCCGTTTTCCCTTTCATACTTTGGGGGTAATATGCATACTTATTCAAACAAGAATGATTTAATATACTCGATCCTCAAACCACAAACTTTAGGGTGTATGATACTTAGAATACTTGCTCTATTGTGTGTTATATGTTTCATATGCTTTACGTGCACAAGTGTTTATTTTTATGTTGTTGTTGAGGCTCAATAAGTATGATCATATGCTCCCCTAACTACTTTAGTCTTGTGCTAGTAGAATAGGGCCTCATTATCCAAGTATGTCGGTTGTTACGATTAGAAAGGATCCTCATTTACATATGTTTTATATACCACGATTGACGCTTTTATTTATAGTATCATATACGTTTGTGGATTTCTCTCATATTATATATATGTACTAAAAACTATGAAATTGCTCACCAACATACGTGTTGACAAATATTATTTTATGCATTGTTACAGGTTTGATTATTACTTGACTTGGAGTTTGAAGACGCCATTCTATTTGATATGTAACATCCTACTTTCGGTGATAATAATAAATGAAATTTCGTTTATTCAATAACGTGTCGTGCATCGGTTTAGATGATAAACTATAAGAGGGCGGGCTTGGACCTTAGAAGATGGAATAAAAAATGGAATGAGCCTTAAGTCCATGGGTTTAAGGGAGTATAAATACCCCTTAAACCCTAATCCTTTCCATTTTTATCCATCTCTACACCATAGCCTACACCTTGAAAAAAACACATAAACACCATCCTATATCCCGAGCCAAGATCCGAAGGTGGAGACCTGAACCCGTTGATGCTAGAACGTTGTGACGAACCAAAACAACATCAAGACTAGACCGTGTTCGTAAACCGACTCGTTTAAGGTATGTTTATAATGAGAACTTGTTCGTTTAAGCTCAGATCTAGTCTAGAATTCATAGATCTATTTGAGTATGGTATAAACAAATCCAACGCAACAAACCTCACTGAAATTCGTTAATATTTGTTGGGTTAATCGATTGATAAACGATCCGTGTGTGTATATGTATAAATCGCACCATGTAAAACATGATGTTTAAGTATTTGGATGATTGGGATTTTTAGGCGCTGGGTAGACGAATCCATTGATACCAAATTTGTGTTATTTCATCACGAAATGAAGGTTACTTGCAATTCGAGTGCTGTTGACTGTTCTGTGTTCTTAAGGATTTTGACTTTGACCCCGTGAGTCAAAGATTGGGATAAGACTGATGCTAATTCGTTATGATAAACGAATAAGGTGATTCCTTACTCACTAATTCTCTATGATAAGATAACGAATTAGGTGATTCGTTACTCACCAATTCGTTATGTTAAGATAACGAATCAGGAGATTCGTTACTCACCAATTCGTTATGTTAAGATAACGAATCAGAAGATTCGTTACTCACCAATTCGTTATATTAAGATAACGAATCAGGTGATTCGTTACTCACCAATTCGCTAAGTTAAGATAACGAATCAGGCCATGTTCCGATAACAAAATAGGTCATGTTCTGATAACGAATTAGGCCATGAATCAGGCTATGTTAGATAACAAATTAGGCTTAATTCGTTATAGCGAATGAGTGGGCGAAGTAGATAATTATTTAAAAATCCTAATGGAAAATGTGTTAAGACAGTTAATGAAAATAAAATTTTTCCAAACTGACCTGGCAGCTTAACCCCAGTCAGGGGCTTTGCCCCTTGGACCCCACTAGGGGTTGCCGCCCCCTAGAACCCCGCTGCCAAGGGCGCTGCCCCCGGACCCCCGTTCATTGAGGGTTATTTCATCACGAAGGCGCTGCCCCCGGACCCCCGTTCATTGAGGGTTATAATTAGACTAGAAACGCGATATGGGTAGTGATAGTTAATTGATACATGTAATCGTTATACAGTTAGTCGCGCACAACTAAAGAAATGGATAACCATTAACGGTGAACGTAACCGCATTCAGGTGAGTTTCTAGCCCCATTTCCTTGTTATGTTTTCGGGGCTGTGTGTATACTCAATGTGAATGTTAATACAATTACCTTAAATGGTAAGTGTATGTCTTAATGATGAATGTGATAGTTATGTTTATAATATTAATTCATCCTTGATGGTACGTGAACGATCTTCGGATATTGCACGTATTGTCAAGGGAAGTATAGTGTAGTATGTATGATATGAGTATGTGAATAAGGAAGTATATATAAACATGGTATGTATGATATTGTGAAAGGTACGTATGAATGTGATAATGATGATGAAAAGTAATGTAAGGTTAAATGGTTGCATACCCTAATAATATATGCGAAGGTTAAAGGGCATACCCTAATAATATATGCAAAGGTTAAAGGAATGCATACCATAATAATATATACGAAGGTTAAAGGGTTGCATAACCTAATAATATATGCGAAGGTTATAGAGCGTAATGTTCTTTAAAACGTAAGGTGTGAATATGAAAGAAGGTATGAAAGTAAGTAAGTATATTACGGTATGAAAGTATGAAGTATGTACGAAAGTACATAGTTATGAATGTGTTGTATGTTGTATGATTAACTAGAACTCACTCAACGCAGCTAATTTTTAGTATGCACGCAGGTGAGTAGAATGAGACAGTTGGCTTTGCAGGGCACATGGAAGAAGAATAAGAGGCTGGTATCTGAAGACTCAAGATGTTTTATGTTTAATGTTTTTGATTTTGAAAGACAAGATGTTTGTTTAAGACAAGTAATGAATCAATATGTAATGTTTAATGAAAGTTTTAATATTCCGTGAATGTTTTAATTAACTCTGATTAGTAGAACTGTGTTTATGAGTAAATCCAACGTCCAATGTAGGGCACCGGCAACGGGGACTTACATGATACCGCTAGGTTATTAGAAGAATGAACAATATTTATTTCTTGTATTTGGTGTTTATTTGTATGAACGAGATGTGCTACTTTTGTGATTGAATGAAATTAATGAGTTGATTAAATATTGTCACTTTAATAGTGTCTTGTGTTCATGGGCAATCCGTTTCACCCCGACATGTTTCACCACCTTTGGTCGGGGTGTGACACTAGGCCATTGGCATAATGGAATCCTTTGTATTAAAAGGTACCTTATCATTACTTTGTTCATGCTCGTTCATAAAAAATAAGGGCATGTCCGTATGCATTCATGTTCGTTCATTTAAAATCTAAAATGAACAGTTTGCAATGAAAATGAACAAGTCTAATACATAACAATTTATTCAGAAAACACATCTAAATTAGTGGCTTAAATTTACCTCATAGCCAATAATTTAGATGTGTTTTTTAGATAAATTGTGATGTATTATATATATATATATATATATATATATATATATATATATATATATAACTAATTAGATGTTTATAAAACATAAACGAGTGAAAATACATCAACGCAAATAAACGAACATAACCAAATGCTTACGGACATAAATGAACAAACAAAATGCATGTTCATGTTTGTTCATTTTCTAAATAACGAAGATGAATTTCCAGCTGAACAGTTCGTTAATGTTCGGTTCTTTTATAGGCTTAATTTAGCATGTAAGCTGATTGGAAATACATCTAGAAGTTTTAGTAAATAGCGTATACTTTTAGAGTAGTAACTATAGATATATTTATATAAACACTTTTAGAAAACTTTCTACATTTACAAGCTTTAATTAACATTACTAGAAGAAAGAATAAAACATAATCCTAAAATGGTCATATGGGTCACACGGGTTAAAAGTCGTCTGAAATTTATTGCATTGTGTTTTTGTAATCATGCTAATGGGTTCGCGCAGTCCGACCTAACCTTGACAGAATTTTATGAATACCTTGACAGAAGATAAATGCTATTTTAGCTTCATTATATCCTCAAAATATAATTCTTCTAATAAAGAAGATACAACAGGTATATACAATTTCTTTGTGATCATGCTTTGTAATGGACTGTTTATAAATGAGTCATAATATCAACTTCATATTTGGCAGGAAGAGCCATCAAGGTTAAAGCTTGTATTATCATTTGCTTCATTGAAGTACCAGGTGAACTCTAGAAGTTAAGTGACAAGATTCATACTAATAGTTTATCTTCTTTTTAAACTTGTTGGCTTGACTTCAAAAGTCAAAATTCACCCAATAAAACATATATAAAATATTTTAATATTTTTTGGAAACTGGTGGTGGTGGCGGTCGTGGTGGTGGTGACTGCCATGGTGGCGGTGGTGGTGGCAGTTATGTCACCTAAGCATGCCACATATATGCCAAATAAGAATGTCACATCATGAAAACTAACGACGTTAGGATTTCGTTAGTCAGGGTTTATTGGTAGAAAAAAAATGATAAAAGGTGGGACAATCATTAATCATTTCGATAGTTATGATCGGCAGTGACCAATAGGTGATAGTTGATATTATTTAAAACCAATATATTATTTTAAAAGTGGTTGTAAATTGTTATTGACACAATGTTTGATTAAATAAACTAAGAACAAACACAAATCCCTTCAACAACCTATAAAAACTTCCACTTAACAACAAAATTCGTCCTAATTAAGAGGAATATAAACTTAGGGTTTCTAATTGTTAGACGAAACGAAGGATTTGATAAAGAATGCGAGAATAGAGTTTTTCAAGACGGTTTATTATCAATATAGTGTCACTTTCAAATGGCGGATCTTACTACTTATTTTAATATATAAAAAATAAATAAATCTACAAAACTCCATAATACAAAAATTTATGTATTAAATATTAAAAACGTATACATTATTAATAAAAAATAAATTTTTAAAAACTTAGTTTTTACATATGATCATAAAATTTTCGTTAATATAATTCATAACCTAATAGAACTTCTATTATATTTGACAAGAATAAAAACCAATTAACAAATTAAATGTTCTTTTAATACACAACAATAACTAAACTACAAAATCTATAAATATAACAAATACATACAAAATAATAAGAAAAGCACAAACTAAACATCATACTAGAAAAAATATAATAAAATAATAATTCATCTAAAAATGAAATGATAACACATGACGTACCCATTTCAGATGTACGTTGAACTAGAATTGGCTTATAGAAATTCAAATACATCAATTTATTATCAACTCAATTCACTTTCAAGCACAAAATTCATATTTTAAACAACAAAAAACAAAATGTTGGGGTACAACATTAATTGAAAGACACATGAGAGCCCATTTTTGATGATCCATTAAACAATATATACCTTTACATCACCAACGAACTGTACAACTAAATACAAACAAAAATAACACAAACCATATAAATTTCTTTATGCAATCATATATATTAAGACGAAAATTCGCATCTTAAATAACAAAATGTTGAGTCACGTTAACTATACTAAACCAATGAGACCCATTTGAGATATAAACAAAAAACAAAACAAATTATACTTTAACTACAGCTAATAAATATAACATATTTTATAAGTTTATATAATCTTTAAGTATAATACCTAAACACATCCTACATGAAAAATATACAAAAACAATAATTAAAAAAAAAACAAAAAGTAACATGCGTATCACGCAAGCTAAAAGCTAGTGTATATATATATATATATATATATATATATATATATATATATATATAGGGGATGATTCAAGAGAGAAATCAAATTATTGCAAGAAGTGAAAGAAGTTATTTATAGCCCTAGATTAATAGTGATCAATGGCCTACAATGGTTATGGCATATTTGTAAATATTTGTATAGAGTATTAATGACTTTTAATCAAAAAGGATAGTGTGGTAATTTCCATAATTCATTAAATAAAGAAACTTAATTATCGTTGGGAAGATTCCTTGCATTGTAACCATAAATTTTCGTTCACATCATAACTCAACTTGTAACATTCCTAAAATCACACATATGTAGTGCATGTGAAACTATTTTTTTCTTTTAATGTTTTATTTATTGAAATATAGGTTGGCCATTTTTAAAATGCCTACACATATTATAATAATATAAACAAACATATCATAAGATGTACATACACTAGAAATTATCATAATATTCATAGTTTCCCGCACACATTTATATACAACACCTACACGGAACATAATAACCTACACATAACATTTTATTGCATCATGTTGTAAATAAACAAGTTCATAGTATATGAATTGTTTGCATATCCCTACACTTATAAATATAATACCTACACTAAACCTCATACACCCACACATAGCATTTTGTTTCATAATATCGTAAACAAACATATCATTTTATTCCTACACATAATCATTATACACCTACACATATCAAGAAATTATTAAATACACTACCTGCATATCCCTACACATATATCCAACACCTACACATAATACATTTTAATAACAAACAAATAACAACACGCGTTGTCCTATTTTATTCTAACACGATAGTTTGATACCAATACAAAGTTTTTGCAAGTAACCAAACACTTTATGGTTTCTACTATCTTATAAATTCTGCTAGCTAGGTTTTGAGAGAAAAAAAACCTTCATTAAGCTAAAATATTTTCGTAACACAAATCGAATAAAACATATAAGTTCTAACTGAAACTAATTTTATTTTTTTGCTGATTTCAGTAATGTAGGTGTGGAACCAAATTTATATTGATTTTATCAATCTATTTGTGGGATTCTAGATACAAAAGGCTAAAAATAACAAAACAAATTAATTAATTAGTTTCAGTTTGATGTATATGATATATTGTGTGTTGTATAATATTTAATGCTTTATATGTAGTAAATCATCATTGTTGGACAGATTGTGTTAATAATATAAACATAGTAAATAAACTAAAGAAATGTTGATTTATAGGGTATGTTACTATTATAAACGTAATAAACCAAAAAATTTTAATTCATATATTTTTTAATAGATACATAAAATAATAAAATAGCAAAAATGAAACTTTCAAGACATTAATACTTACCAAAATAACAAAATGACAACATTTACTATTATATCCTTATATTTAATTAAATGGAAAAACAAAAGAAAAAAATCTGATTGGTTGAAGCCACTTCTTTCATTTCTTGCAATAATTTGATTTATTTCTTGAATTTAAACCTATATATATTTCTTTTTTATTTATTTATATTTATATTTTTACCATTCAGGCATGAAGTTTTGAGTTGAAAAAAAGATTAACCTAAAATAATGAACTTGTACCAAAATCTTTTTGTAAATTAATAGTTTTTATGCATATTGACTAAAAACTACTTGAGTAACATGATTTGATAATTTTTACGAATTACGTAAAATTCTAAATAAAAAACTAAAATCCATAAACTCCTTTCGTTTCTATTTTGTCACTTTTAATTACATTCAAAACCAAAACTAAGTCAAAGTTGGCAACCTTTTACAAACACACATAAAACCAAACCGTTGATATATATTAGGTTGGTTATTTCGATTTGGGTTTTTCAGTATTTGACAACCTTTTACAAACACACATAAAACCAAACCGATGATATATATTTGGTTGGGGTATTTCGATTTGGTTTTTCTGTTACAACTCTTTGAATTTCATCGGAGACCTACACAGGTCAAATCCATTAATTAGAATTTCAAAATATTAGTTACAAAAAACGTGCAAAATGAAGTACTAGAAAAAAGGTTTGGTCATCCATGGATATTCTATCTAGTAACAACTATTTACGTGGGATTAATTATCACATAATAATTCTATAGTAATTTAGGCCTAGGGTATACTCTAACATTTAGCTCGGGCGTTAAAACGAAGTTGACAAGGGTTATCACTCTTTTCATAGGTTAAAAGGTGCTAAATGTAAGGAGAATTAAAATGTTAACGGGCTTTAAAATTCTCTACACACGCACAATATTTTAAGAATCAATTTTACATGAAATAAGATAAAGCGGGAGTTAAACAATTTCCTTAGGCCTTCCAATATGCTCTAATGTCTACTCCATTAAAGCTGACGTGGATCTGTTAGTGGACCTTACACAACTCCGGTAATGCGTTAAGAAGCTTTAAATTAAGACGAGTTAAGTTGCTAACGAAGTGAAAAGGTGTGTTAGCATTAAAAATCTCTTTTACCCTTTTAAATTAATTATTTTCTTTTAAACAAAAACCACTACTATAATGACTCAACATTTTCACTATTTTCTTCTACCAAACAAGCTTCTTTATATTTCTTTTATATATTTTTATTTATTTATGTTTTTGTATGTTATTTTATATTATTATCAATGCTTATTTTAAATAAGAAATCAGTGTTAATGTTTAATATCTTAAAAGAAATTTGTTTATTACTCTTATCTTATTCCGTTCTCTATTCTTTCTCAATCATTACTTGAGAACTTAACGAAATATGCATATTATTAATTTTTCTTGAATTTAAATATAATGTTTAGAGTTAAGTGTCATTTAGTATATGTGGTTTGGTCAACTACGCATCTTTAGTACATATTCCTTATTTTGTGCAATTGACTACCTCAGTTTCAATAAAATTGCATTTTTAGTACTTTCTTTCTAACTCCGTCTACTTTTTTTCGTTAAGTCAGGGATAACTTGGTAACTTCGTTATTTCTTTTCTTTTAAACACTTATATCTTGTAGACCCCAAATCCCCAAATCATAGCATCAAAATCCGAATCCTAAATCCCAAATATCATAAAAAGTCAAACCCTATGATGATATGGAAAAAGGGTTTAGGGATTTAAGATATGGATTTTGATGCTATGATTTGGGGATTTAGGGTCTACAAGATACAGGCGTTCAAAAGAAAGAAAATTACGAAGTTACCAAATTATCCATGACTTAATGAAAAAAATAGACAGGGTTAGAAACAAAAATACTAAAATTGCAAGTTTTTTGAAACAGAGGTAGCGAGTTGCACAAAATAAAGAATAGGAACTAAAATTGCGTAGTTGACCAAACCACAGGTACTAAAATGATACTTAACTCAAATGTTTATTATTATAATTATTAATAAAATTAAAAAATGTAGGTGAGCTGGAGGTAAGATGGTTAAACCATTTCCTTGAAATAGTGTGGAAATGAAAGGGGGAAAATGGATGGTGTTAAGAGGAGTTATAGTATACTCAATGCCCTTTGGGTGACGTGAAGTGAATGGAGGTAAAGTATGTGGCATGGTGCCTACGTGGAGTTAAGGAGCGTGAATGTATACCCCTTGGCCTTAACGACATTGTCTTCAAAATAGTTTACGTATCCGTTACCAATTTATGGAGGTCTAAAACAAGTTACGAAATTCTAAAGTAATTACTTGATATATGTAACATCCCGAAATTTCTAGAATAATATTTAATATATTATTTACATCGGAAGGATTAATTGAGTTAATAGAATAATAATAATAATAAAATAAAGATGGTAAGCCTTAAAGATGAAATTAATTATGGACTAAAAAGGAAAGATGAACCTAAGGTTCATGGGCTTAAGGGAGTATAAATACTCTTTAAACCCTAATCCTTTCCATTTCTATCCATCTCTACACCATAGCCTACACCTTCAAAAACACACACTTAAGCCAAACACTCTCAAACACAAACCTCCTTACGGCCGAGATCCGAAATCCAAGAACCGAGCAAGAACAATAACAAGTCCATAGTTGTACGTTGAAGCTAACCGTAGCCTATAAAACGTAAAAAGGTACGTTGTTTTCGCCTAAAGATTATGTTTTTAAGGAAGGTTTTCTCTAAGACTCAGACCTAAGGCAAATCGGGTTGATTATACCATAAAAATATAAACTTGATGTTAAAAGTGGACTTATTGAACCCGTGAGTAAGAACGGTTCATGTAGAAACCCTAGATCTAGCTTAAACAGATTCGAAATCAATAAAGGTGTAAACTTTATTGATAAGTAAGCTAGATCTTGGTCTAGAATAGAAATGAGCATCTTTAAAAGATAATGAACACAAAAATATGGAGGTGGATGTTAGATTATGAAGTGAAAATGATAAATATGGTATTTAATACCCTATAGTGGGTATATTCGAATAGAATACTCCAGACTTGAAATTAATTCCAATAAAATGGAATACCTATTCGAATAAAATATTCCAGACTTAGAAATTAATTCCCTTCAAATAGAATGCCCATTCGAATAGAATACTCCATACTTAGAAATTAGTTCAATTCAAATGGAATACCCATTCGAATAGAATGTCCATTAGAATAGAATACTCCATTCAAATCGAATGGAATACCCCATTCGAATAGAATACTCCATTAGAATAGAATGCTCCATTCAAATGGGATACCCTATTCGAATAGAATACTCCAGACTTAGAAATTAATTGCATTCAAATGGAATACACATTCGAATAGAATACTCCAGACTTAGAAATTAATTCCATTCAAATGGAATACCCATTCGAATAGAATACTCCAGACTTAGAAATTAATTCTATTCAAATGGAATACCCATTCGAATTTAATACTCCAAATAGAAATTAATTCCATTCAAATGGAATACCCATTCGAATAGAATACTCCAGACTTCGAAATTAATCCCATTCAAATGGAATACCCATTCGAATAGAATGTCCATTAGAATAGTATACTCTATTCAAATGGAATATCCATTCGAATAGAATTCCCATTGGAATAGTATACTCCATTAAAAAAGAATATTCCATTCAAATGGAATACCCCATTCGAATAGAATACTCTATACTTAGAAGTTTTAGGAGGAAACTTAAATGATGTGTAAAAGGTTAGTGATTTTTATCTGTAATTATCATACAGTTAGCCGTGCTTAATTAAAGAAGGGGAATACTATAAATTCGGAAAGAAACAGGAGACATGTGAGTTTCTAGCCCCATTTCCTTGTTATGTTTTCAGGGCTGTGTGCATACTCAATGTGAAATGTTAATACACTTACCTTAAGTGGTAAGTGTATGTTATAATGATTGATGTGATAGTTATAATTGTGATATGAATGAATGCTTGTCGGTACGTGAGCGATCTTCGAATATTACACGTACTGTCAAGTGGGATAATGTGTAGTAAGTATGGGATGAGTATGCAAAGGGAAGTATATATGAATAATGTATGTATGCTAATGTAAATATTGAATGTATGAATGATGTTTACCATTATAAGGACAAGGAAAGGCAAGGTATGGTTGTATGGTGGAATAGGAAACCGGGCCCTAATAATACTCGAGACAAGAGGGAACCGAACCCTAATAATATTCGAGGCAAGAGGGAACCGAACCCTAATAATATTCGATGCAAGAGGGAACCGAACCCTAATAATATTCGAGGCAAGAGGGAACCAAACCCTAATAATATTCGAGGAAAGAGGGAACCAGGCCCTAATAATACTCGAGGAAAGTAGGGCGTAATGCTCTTTACAACGTGAGGTATGAATATGAAAGAAAGAAAGTATGAAGGTAAGTAAGTATATAAAAATAAAGTATGAAAGTATAAAATATGAATGAAGGTAAGTATGTGTATATGTAAGAATGATGTATATGTACCTTCGGATATGTATAAGTAAGATAATAAACGTATTGTATGATTAACTAGAACTCACTCAGCGTAGTTGACTTTTAGTATGCACGCATGTGAGTAGAATGAGGCAACTAGCTTGAGGAGGGCACATGATAGAAGAATAAGAAGCTGACATCCGAATACTTATGATGTATTTATGAAAGATGTTTTATTATGAAAGACAAAAGAAGTTTGTTTATGACAAGTTTTTGAAATGATGTGAAATATTTATTGAAAGTTTTATATTCCACGAAAGTTTTAATTAACTATGATATTTAGAACTGTGTTTATGAGTAAATCCGACGTCAAAAGTGAGGCATCAGGAATGGGGCCTTACAATATAACTAAAAGAAAAATTCTCAAAATGTTCATTTGACTTGAATACACATACACCCATATTTTGTCTATTTGACTAGTCACCACTCACCTACCAAGAATTTCCATCTAAAATCAAACCAATTGATCAACCCGAATTCTAATCATCAACTAACTGGATTTTATTTCAACCAAAAATGTCATGTGTCAACAAATCTAATCGAACCAACTAGATTTTTTCAAAAATCCACATGTCCTGCTTCATCGAAAAAAATTGTGGATGTCTCTGTCGTAGAGCATATGAAGTTCAACTATCTATATATAGTATATTGTAAAATAGAATGTTGGCGCCGCAGGGTCCTTATTGGTCCATGTGGTGGCACCTTATTCGTCAGACATTTTTCATTTTCTATTTTTAGTTTCAGCAACAAACGAACGTAACACTAACCGACCGAACGAAATTTTTACTCTTTTGTTTTACTTTTAGTATCGTAACTAATGTGAGGAAACCGATCAAATCTGCATAGACTTTGTAACATTTCGGATTTTTCGTAATTGTATTCGTATTCGTTACCCTACGCGGGAATGTAATTCGGATATTTCGTATTAGTAAAAACTTTATTTGTTGGCATTTAACTTGGTTTAACTTAGTTTACACTCTCATAACTTTCAAACTCGTCAAAAAACTCTTAAAAACCCTTAAAACCGCTTAAAACGGCTAAAAATCGTGTTTATATAAGTATAAGGACTACTTTTGCCAAAAATCAAGAAACTTAAGCCACATGATAAGTCGTATGATGTTATAATGTATCCAAATTTGTTCCCCTATGATTACAAACGAAATCCCTAGGTTATATACCTGATTTTGTTATTAATTTATTATATCGTTTTCTATTCGAGCCCATTTACCAAATAAATGAATTCTGACTTTTATTATTATAACCAACCTATCAAAAAACCCTAAATACCTCTGCAAACTCAGCCCCCACCTCTTAAAAAATCATGCACAATGTTTCATGGTGTTTTCTTGAAGAATTTTCATTATACGGTTTAACTTTTGTGCTTCAAGATCCTTTGACAAGTGATTTCTTATTGTTCCATAACCTTTCCGAGAAAGTGGTCTTCATGAAAATATTTGTTTTTGTTGGTCAATTGCTCTTCGGTTCGTTTTAGGGCATAATAGTAAAAATATTTGAATATTCGATTTCTCTATATTATGGTCAAAACTAGCTTTAGGTCCTGAAGACCTTTATGCTTGATTTGAGATTTTGAGTGTACTGACCAATACCAAACTCCCGAATCGCTCTTCGGATTCTGGTCAGTACTAGCTCTCTTATTTATTATAAATATCATAACCCGAGTGCTATACATCCGTTTGGACTGATTCTAGCGGCTATGCTCTCGGTTTTTACTCTATTCTATTTTTTATGTTTCAGGTTTGTTTGGATTAGAACACTTGTCGCGATAACCTTGCTCTTTTATTTTATCTCATGGTTTACTCGTTTAATCACCAAGGTGGGTAAATACTCCCCTATTTTACAGATTTTAAACATTTTGGGGACCTTGTGTGTTCCTTATAATACTTTGGTGTTATATTTACTCATAAACGCAGTTCTAAATATCAGAGTTAATTAAAACATTCGCGGAACATTAAAACTTCAACCATAATATGTTACATAACCTTCAAATCTTGTCTTATTAAACATTCATAGTCAATTAAATAAAACATAGTCTTTAAAACATCACAACATTTCTTCGAGATGCCAGTATCTTCGATTCCATGCCATGTGTCTTCAATTACGTGAGCTGCCTCAACCTATTTGCCTGCGTGCATACTAAAAGTCAGCTACGCTGAGTGAGTTCTAGTTAATTACATAACTTACTTTACATACACTTATACGTGCCTGAAGGTACGCTTTTCATACATAACCTGTTCATCATTCATCCATACATATTCATAGCTATCCTTACGTTATAAAGAGCATTTCGCCCTACATACCTCGGATATTATTAGGGTCCGGTATCCTCAATCCTCGGATATTATTAGGGTCCGGTCACCCTTCATCCTCGGATATTATTAGGATCCGGTACCCTCCATCCTCTGATATTATTAGGGTCCGGTACCCTCCATCCTCGGATATTATTAGGGTCTGGTACCCTTTCTTTCATACCTTTATAACATACTTTTCTATATACACAATCGTAAGTTTCATACATACATCTTTCATTCTTCATTTTACAACATACATATAACATCAACCATTTCCTGACAGTACATGCAATTCCGAAGATCGATCATGTACCGACAAGAAATCTTTTATACATTTCACGTAATACATATATGGCATACACTTATCACTTAGGATAAGTGTATTAACTAATTACATCGAGTATGCACACAGACCCGAAAACATAACAAGGAATGGGGCTAGAAACTCACCTGAAGTCGGTTATGTTCACCGTTAATGGTAATTCCTTTCTTGAGCTGTGCACGACTAACTGTATAACAATTACACGTATCAATTAACTATCACTACTTATATCGTCTTTCTATTCTTAATTATTACCCTCAACGAACGGGAGTCCGGGGGCAGCGCCCCTGGCAGCGGGGTCTAGGGGCGGCAGCCCCTAGCACGGTCCAAGGGGCAGAGCCCCTGGCTGGGGTCGAGCTGCCAGGTCAGCTTGGAAAAATTTTATTTCCACTAACTGTCGTAACACATTTTCCATTAAGATTTTAAATTATTACTTAATTCGCTAATTCAAAAGTGCAAGGGCTTAATTGTAATTAATTCATTCTTTTTCTAAGTTCAGGGACCATTCTGTCATTATGTTAAACTTCTAATTCGTTATATTATTCTTAACGAATCGGGCTGTCATACGAAATGGTTCTTGTAACGAATTGAACCCCTTAACGAACTGGTTGTTTAAACGAATCAGTTCCTGTAGCGAATTGGATAATCTAATTCGTTATCTCCTTTAACGAACTGGCTAATACGAATCAAGGGTAATTCGTTACCCTTTTCCCTTAACGAATCGGATACGAATCAAGTCTAGTTCGTTAGTCTTCCTTATGCGAATCAGCTAAAGAATCACCCTCCGATTCGCTAAGTTCCCATAGCGAACTAGGGTTAGGTCAGTGAATGTCAGAGCATTCCCTGACATTCCTGTTACCTCGTATTAACTTTTCCGGCGCTGCCGCCGGAAAGCCACCGGAAAACCGCGGATTCGCTGGAAAAACGTGTTTTAACTCGTTTTTCATCGTTTTTCATCCCGTTCGATCCAGATCTGAGCTAGGGTGATCCCTAAGCTCATCTTAGGTTCGGTTTATACCCGATTCCATCCGGATCTCATGACTTAAACGGTTTAACGGTGTCGGCTCGTAGTTTCGCGATTATATCTAACATGTTTAAGTTAATAAGCATCATACTAGTATTACCTCGGGTCGGTGCTCTGTTTCCTTCTTGGTTTCGGCTAGAGAGAAAAGGGAGAACTAGAGAGAAGCTTAAGTGTGTGTTTTGGGTGGTGTATGGAATATGTGTGAAATGAAATTAAATGGTGATTAAGGGTTTATATATTTATGGATCATGGACTTGAGCCCATGGTCTTTCCTTCTTTCTTTCCTAACCCAAGTCCATAACCCATATTCATTTACCCAACACTAGCCCAACTCATATTCTATTTATTTAAACCGATAACGACCCACTATAAAATAGGCGAAATTTGTTTTATTATTATAACCGAAAGTAGGATGTTACAAGTAAATACTCCCCTATTTTACAAATTTTAAACATTTTGGGGATCTTGTGCGTACCTTATAATACTTTTATATATCTTAATTACATCAGTTGCAAATCTCAAGCATCGTGTTGTTGATCAATTGAATATTTATATGCTAGTTGCTTACATGCTCATTTGTTTATTTATCGCATTCGGAGAGGTCCATCATAATCACATTAAATTATGATCATACGCCGTCTTTGTAGCCAAATCTCAATTCACAAGGCAATGGTCAACCGACGCCATTATTTGTATTTATTTCGTCTTAGTAGCCAAAGTCCAATTCGCAAGGCAATGGTCAAAAGACACGAATTACTTGCTTTCATTTAATTGTTGATACTCATGATATTGATTTGCGTATTTCATATATAATATATTTATTATCAAAATCTGGTGATTATTTACTCAACGTGTGTTGTTGACAAACTATATTATTTTTACGCATATTGTAGGATGTTTATTTTGGATGGTTGAAGTTATTGAAAAACTTAATTTATTTGGCTTTTAGGTTATTAATAAAAAGACAATATGCTATTATTTTATTTGTAATCTCTTTTAAATACCATGCACTTGATTTGAATTTAATAAAATAAATTAGATATTGTCACTAATATTGTATGTTAGTGCCATGTGAGCTGTGAACTAACAGTTAGCACCCAGACATTTCCGCCGTAGGTAGGGGTGTGACAGACTCACCGCTTTAAGACTCGAGTTTGACCAACATCTGGGTTTTACCGACTGACACCTCATTGGTCCACCTAGGGTTGGCATATCGTGTTTATACGTACACGATAAGACACAAACACGATAAGACATGAACACGAAATGTATATACCTATACGCGACACGAAAACTTATCGTGTACATGTATCCCAAACATGAACACGAACCTGCTACTACCTGGTATACATGATAATACACGATAAGAAATTTGATAATAGTATGGTAGCAAATTCGATTCCAAGTAGAGAGATTACTAACTTACTAATAGGGTTAACGATGAGACAACAAGATGCAATGACCAGAGGAAGCACCAACGACTGCGGGGCCAGAGTTCATAGTCGGCGCTGATGGCCGGTGAGGGAATGTCGTTAGTGGTGACGAATGAGAAACAGAGAGTAAGAATGTTTTAGGAATTTAGGGTTTAGGATAACTTATAATCATATATGTATTTAATTATAAAAATCTAACAATTTACTTAACATGTACTTAGCAAGTAAACATGTATTTTACCTGTTTAAACACGAAAATTGACAAGTAAATTTGTGTCTACCTGTTTAGTACACGAAACATGTTAAGACCTTACATGTTACCTGTTAAAGTTGTGTAGGTACGTGTCATATATTCGTGTCTCAAGTTTAAATTGCTAGCCCTAGGTCCACCTCAATATATATATATATATATATATTTGTTTTTTAGTTTTATTTCAGGTACTGTAACGAACGTAACCGAGCATTTTTTTTATTTTAGTTCTGGTATCGTAACGACATCATGGAAATTGACCAAATTCATGCTGACTCTCCCGCCTCAACGCATAGAGCCGATATTGCTCAGGTTTTACCAGCATCCGATTTTACCGACTGACTCCACCTTTTGGCCCGCCTCAATATTTATATTGTTTGTGATTTTGTGTTTGTTTTTGTTCCGGAACCGTAATGAATTTAACCAAAAGCGTAATTGTAATATTCGTTAATTTTCAAAACCGCAAGCCCGACACGTTTAAAATTTTTGGTTTTGTTTCTATTTTAATTTACATATTTTATAATATTATTAATTAATATCAGTTTTCGTTTCATGTAATTTATGTGATCCTTTCTATGTAATTATACTTTTCACTACCCTTTTAGTATTACATACTTAGTTAAAACATTCATAATAAAAATCAAATATTCATGTACATGTCCCATGTAATTACTTGAAATATTATTGAACTACTACTACTTTTATTATTGTTGTTGTTGTTGTTAATATATTTTCAAATGTTACTTAACTAATAAAAACTAATGAATGTTATAAGTCAACAAAATTGATTAAAATAGTTAAACCTTTTTAAAACCCCATTAAGCTATTTTTTTAATTTGTGTTTTAATTACATTAAACATGATTTAATTTCTTAAATTTTATAAAACATAACCACTCTAAAAGTTAACTATAAAAGGAGGACTAATCCTCCATCTTTTTCACGCCTCAATACATTTTTTCTTAAGTTTAAGAGCACTAACAAATAAGTTTTTACCATTTCATGCATTTTATAGCTTTTGTTTTGATGTTATCTTGAATGTTCATACTTATTCATAAGTTGTTCTTCATGATCATGTTACTTTTATCATAAAAATCTTAAATTTTGATTTTAAGAATCATTATGATCATGGATATCCTAGATAAACACTTTGATTTCTCTAAATCTTGGATCAAACCTAGTTATTTTGCAAGAACAATCATGGATATATATTTATCTAAATCATATGATCTGCTGATCATCATAAACTTATAATTTTTTTTAAATAAGATGATTTATAAAAATTTCTTTTATTTAAATATATCTTATAATAGAAATAACATACTTCATATCTTTAAATTAATAACTGAGTAAATTAATTATTATTTATTTTATTTCAACATAAACTAATATTATAATTTCTTTAAAAGTATTCATGCAAAACATATAAGTTAATTAATTAGTAAATAAATTAATTATGTTACTAGAATAAAAAAACGTTTAATCACAAATTGTTATTAATATTGTTATTTAATCTTATATTAATAAGTTGTAATTATTTATCTACAAATCATTCTTCAACTAATAAACATCAAATGATTTATATAAACTTTAATTCATTTTTATTAAACTTATTTTAAATAAAAAATCCCCAAGTCCTTACTTGTCATAAGTTAATGAAATGTATATTAAAATAATGCCAAATTCTTAAATCTAATATTATTTAACTTTTATAATCTCGATAATTAGTCTTTAAATTTTGTATTTCCTTTTTAATTATAGTTTGTGAGGTTTGATCGTTTCAATTTCCTTTAACGCGCTTTTTGTTGTTATCTCAAGTTTAACTTCAATTTCAAGGTGCGTTTCTCACACCCCCCTTTTAAACATTTTTTATACTAATTTTGGGGGTAACATATGTGTCCTACAAAACTCAATTATTTACGATTTCGCTTACAAACTACAATTCGCTACATGGATTTCTGTGTTTACTTGTTACTTGATCAAAATTACCTGCACATGGATTTCTTAAAAAAGTATGATCATACGCCCCCCCTTTTGTAACATCCCGTTTCCTGTTTCGGTTAATAAAATAATAACATTAGTTATTATGAGTTGGGCTTGTGTTGGGTTAAATAAATGTGTGTAATGGACTTGGATTAAAAAGAAAGGAAGAAAGACCATGGGCTTAAGCCCATGACCCATAGTATATAAACCATAATTATCTATTAATCCATCAATTTCCACTCATTCCATACACCATCCAAAACACACACTTAAGCTCTCTCTCTCTTTCTCTAACCGAAACCAATAAGGAAAAACCGAGCATTGATCCGAGGTATGATAGTATGATCTTATATGGATTCAAACCCACTAGATCTAGTCGCGAAACGATGAACCGACACCCTCAACCGTTAAAGTCATGAGGTCCGGATGGCATCGGTTATTAACCTGTGGAAAGACGAGCTTAGGGGTCACCCTATCTCGGATCCAGATCAAACGGAACGAAAACAATGAAGAAAGGTGGAAAAAAAGTGAGATCTCGCTTTTCCGGCGAGATCCCCGGTGATGACGACGCCAGAAAGGCGGCGCCGGCGATAGGGGAATGTTTAGGGAATGTCAGGGAATATTATGACATTCTCTTACCTAACCCTAGGCGGGTGTAACGAATGAGCTATGCCCATTCGTTAAGGAAGAATAACGAATGAACTACATTCGTTAAGCCATTCGCTATGCCCATTCGTTAAGGAAGAACAACGAATGAACTGCCATTCGTTATGCCATTTGTTATGCCATTCATTGTGGAGAACTAACGAAAGAGCCCCTTTTCGTTAGAAGGTCTGTTCATTAGCCAGATCAAAAGAATGAGTCCATTCGTTATGAAAGACCTATTCGTTATGATGTAACGAATGAGTAGCCCATTCGTTATAGAACCCTCATTCATTGGAGGACATTCGTTTGACCATACTAACGAATGAGCTCACATTTGTTAGATGCTCATCTGTTAGTCCAGTTAACGAATGAGCCCCCATTCATTAAGGGTCAAAGGACGAATGAAGTTTGATAAAATGACAGAAAGGTCCCTGGACTTTGAATAAATGGTTTAATTACATAGAATCCCTTGGACTTTATTAACTAATGAAATATACCTTAAAGGGGTCAATGTATAATGATTAACTAACCGGGTAGGGATCAATGAAGTAAAACCAGCTTAGACGCTAAGGACTAATTAAGCAGACAATTAAAAATGGCTAAATCAGTATTTGATATTGCGTTTATTAAACATTTAGTCGTGTATAACTAAAGAAAGGAATAACCATTCGTTAATTTTCAAAAGCGAAAACCAGACCCGTTTTAAATTTTTGGTTTTGTTTCTATTTTAATTTACATATTTTATAATATTATTAATTAATCTCAGTTTTCATTTTATGTATTTTATGTGATCAGTTCTATGCAATTATACTTTTCACCACCCTTGTAGTATTTTATACTCAGTTAAACCATTCATAATCAAGATCAAATATTCATGTACATGTCCCATGTAATTACTTGAGTTAGTGTTGTTGTTGCTGCTACTGCTACTGTTACTGCTACTGCTGCTACTACTGGTGCTACTACTATCGAAACCTCTTTAAGGAGGGAAGACTTGTAACATCCTACTTTCGATGATAATAATAGAACTTTTTGTTTATTTAATAACGTGTTGTTGTTCATTTTAGATGAATAAACTATTAGAGTGTGGGCTTGGACATTTAAAAGATGGAAAGGTGATGGGCCTTAGGTCCATGGGCTTAAGAAAATATAAATCCCATAAACCTTCCTAAAATCCTAAAACCCTCATTCTTATCTTCTAGCCTTCAAACACTGTCAAAAACACACACAAACACCCTCCTTTATCTCGGACAAAGATCCGAAGGAAAAGACCCGAACTTGTGGGTGTTAGACGTCATGATGAGAAAGACATACACCAAGCTTAGATCATGTTCGTGAAACTGATTCTTCTAAGGTACATTTATAGCGAAAAACTCGTTTGGCTTGTTTAAAATTCCTAGATCTATATATAAATGGTAAAAGCGAATCAAATGTAATGATTCCCGTTGAAATTCGTTAACGTTTGATAGTTTAATTGGTAGCATAAAGAACCAGTTTCATATATTAATCAAACGCACCATTAAAACACGATGTTTGGATGATTGGGGTTAGTAGGCGCTGTAAATACGAGTCTAATGATGCCAATTTGGTGTTGTTTCATCGTGATTTGAGGGATAATTGCAGATCTGGTGTGTGGTTGACCAATTTTGTTCTTGACGATTTTGATTTTGACAATTAAGCCAACAAATGGATAATTACCAATGTTCATTCGTTATGTGAAGTGAATCGTTGGTCATTCGTTGAATTGTCATAACGAATAAGCTACATTCGTATACTCTTGTAACGAATGAACCACTCATTCGCCACTGAGAGTTCACAATTGGTCTTACTCATTCGTTACTCATCCATTCGTCATGATAAGACAGCGAATCAAGCCGTTCGTTATAAGATACACTCGTGTGCTCTTGTAACGAATGACCCTCCCATTTGTAAGGCCCCGTTACCGGTGGCCTACATTTGGTGTTGGATTTACTCATAAACGCAGTCCTAAATATCAGAGTGAATTAAAACTTTCGCGGAATAATATAAAACGTCAACCATTCGCTACAAATATCCATAATTTGCGTTTTAAAACATAACATAAAACATAACATTGAAAACATCATGACGATCTTCAGATGCCAGCTTCTTCAAACCTGCCATGTGTCCATCTCAAACCAGCTGTCTCAATCTGTTAACCTGCGTGCATACTAAAAGTCAGCTACGCTGAGTGAGTTCTAGTTAATCACACATTATACCATACATACACTTACCTTCAATTATGCATCCGAAGACACATAGTGATTACTTTACTATTTTACTTTCATTACATAAGTTCATACATACGTTCATACTTTATTACTTTCATACTATATAAATTACTGTCCTTTTCTATCTCGGATATTATTAGGGTCCGATCCCTTCCTTTTCTATCTCAGATATTATTAGGGTCTGATCCCTCTTTCCTTTGTCTATCTCATATATTATTAGGGTCTGATCCCTTTCTTGTCTATCTCAGATATTATTAGGGTCTGATCCCTTTTTACTTCTCTATCTCAGATATTATTAGGGTCTGATCCCTTCTTCTATATCTCAGATATTATTAGGGTCTGATCCCTCTTTCTTCATCTTCGTGCATACTGTCTTTACATACCCATATCATACATATACTTTCCTTGATCATTCATACATATTCATATATTGTACATATATCTATCATACACATTCGTCAATCATATAACTACCTCCCTTGATAGCACGTGCAATATCCGAAGATCGTTCACGTACCGACAAGCTTTCATTCACAATTAAGATATACATACATAGCATATAAACCATACAAGGCATACACTTACCAGTTAAGGTAAGTGTATTAACTATCACATCGAGTATGCACACAACCCCAAAAACATAACAAGGAAATGGGGCTAAAAACTCACCTGAATGCGGTTACATTCACCGTTTATGGTAATCCCTTTCTTGATCTGTGCACGGCTAACTGTATAATATGTTCATGTATCAATTAACTATTGCTACTCATATCGTATTTCTATCTTTATATAACCCACAACGAATGGGGGTCTGGGGGCAGCGCCCCTGGCAGTGGGGTCTAGGGGCGGCAGCCCCTAGCAGGGTCCAAGGGGCGTAGCCCCTGGCTGGGGTCGAGCTGTCTTAACACATTTTCCATTAGAATTTTAAACTATTATTTAATTCGCTAACCAATTCGTTATAACAATTTAAGCCTAATTCGTTAGCTGATTCGTCCTCCTGGTTCGTTATCTTTACATACCTTGATTCGTTCTTTGGTTCGTTACCTGATCATAACGAATTGGGTAGCCAATTTGTTATCTCAATTTAGCGAATAGTTGAGCTAATTCGTTATCAAGATATAACGAATGGACAAGCTAATTCGCTAACAGATGGTTGAGCCAATTCCTTATCTGGTAATAGCGAATGGACAAGCTAATTCGTTAACAGATGGTTGAGCTAATTCGTTAACTCAGCTTAGCGAACTGCATCAGTCTTATCCAGACTTTGACTTAGAGGGTCAAAGTCAAAATCACCAAGAACACCATACAGTCAACATATTTAGATCTGCAATTGCAACTTCGTTTCTTAACGAAATATCACGATTTTGGTATCCATGAACTCGTAATCACAGCGCTAACAAACCCCAATCATCAAATCGGCCAAACGTTCATGTTTAAAGGGTGCGATTTGGGCATAAATACACGGGTTTACTTAGGTTAACAATTAACCCATCAGATGTTAATCAATTTCCATAAGATTTGTTGTTTTAGATTCGTTTATAACAACCTAACACAGATCTATGATTTCCTTAATCAAACCGACCCTATATGAACGATTTCTAAATATAAACGTACCTTAGACGAGTCGGTATTCGAAAACGAGCTGGTCTTTGATGTTGCTTTGGTCCGTCACAACGATCTAGCACCAACAAGCTTGGGTTTTCGCCTTCGGATCTTGGTTCGGGTTATAGGATGATATGTGTGTTTTGGAAGGTGTCGGCTGAGGTGTAGAGATGGTTGAAAATAGAAAGGATTAGGGTTTAAGGGTATTTATACTCCCTCAAGCCTATGGACCTAAGGCCCATTCCATCTTTTATTCCATCCTCTAAGGTTCAAGCCCACTCTCTCATAGTTTATTATCTAAACTGATAAACGACACACTAATAAATAAATAAAACTTGTTTTATTAATCTTATCAGAATCAGGATGTTACACCATTCGTCTCAAATAAATCACGAATGGCTTTAGTAATTTTTTATTCACTCATTCGTCACGATAAAGCACGAATCAAACCATTCGTTATAACGAATGGAGCCATTCGTCATAACGAATGGGATAGCGAATAAAAAATCATTTAATAATTTCAATGAAATTTTAGTAAAAGACCGTTAATGAAAATAAAATTTTTCCAAGCTCGACCCCAACTAGGGGCTCTGCCCCATGGACCCTGCCAGGGGCTGCCGCCCCTAGACCTTGCTGCCAGGGGTGCTGCCCCTAGACCCCTGTTCTTTGAGGGGTATATTAAACTAGATATACGATAAGGGTAGTGATAGTTAATTTATACATGTAATTGTTATATAGTTAGCCGTGTCCATCTAAATAGAGGGGTTACCATTAACTGGGAAAGGAGCCGAGCTCAGGTGAGTTTCTAGCCCCACTTTCTTGTTATATTTTCGGGTCTGTGTGCATACTCGATGTGATTAGTTAATACACTTACCTTAAATGGTAAGTGTATGCTATGTGAATGTTTATGAATGATGTATGTATGATATAAGAATGTTTATGAATGATGTATGTAAGATATATGAATGATGTAGTAAATATTGAGTATGTATGAAAGTATATAAATATAAAAGAAAAGGAAAGTATGCATGAATTGACAGTAAGAGGGTGGCATACCCTAATAATATCTGTGAAGGAGGGCGACACACCCTAATAATATTTGTAAGGTTATAGGGCAAAAGGCTCTTTATGGGTGGCAAAACCTAATAATATCTTTGAGGTTATAGGGAGAAAGGCTCTTTAAAACGTATAAGTATGTATGTAAAGTAAGATACATTATGAAGGTATGAAAGAAAGGAAGAATGAAAGTATGAATGAAGGTATATACTTATGTATGTACGAAAGAAAGATAAACAAGTTAAGTAAGTAATATGTATCCTCGGATACGTATAAGTATGTGAATGTAATGTATGTTGCCTGATTAACTAGAATTCACTCAGCGTAGCTGACTTTTAGTATGCACGCAGGTTAATAGACTGAAGCAGCTAGCTTGAGGGAGACACATGGCAGGATCTGAAGAAGCTGGCATCTGCAGAATGATTTGTCATGATGTTAAATAAGATGTTTTATGTTATGTTTTTAAACACAAGTTTAAATGTTTGTAACGAATGATTGAAGTTTGTTTATTCCGCGAAAGTTTTAATTAGCTCTGATATTTAGAGTTGTGTTTATGAGTAAATCCAACGCCAAAGTAGGGCACCGGTATCGGGGCCTTACTACTACTATTGCTGCTGCCACCACCACCACCTCTACTACTAGTACTATCATCATCATCTTTTCATATGTTACTTAACTAATAAAAACTAATGGATGCTTTAATTCAATAAAATTGATTAAAATAGTTTAAACCTTTTGAAACCCCCCCCCCCCTTATACCATTTTTTAATTTGTGTTTTAATTATATTAAACATGATTTAATTTCTTATATTCTATAAAACATAACAACTCTAAAAATTCACTATAAGAGGAGGACTAATCCTCCATCTTTTTCACACCTCAATCCATTTTTTCTTAAGCTTAAGAGCACTAACAAGTAAGTTTTAATCATTTCATGCATTTTATAGCTTTTGTTTTGATTTTACCTTGAATGTTCATTCTTGTTCATAAGTTGTTCTTCATGATCATGTTACTTTTATCATAAAAATATTATATTTTGGTTTTAAGAATCATTGTGATCATGGATATCCAAGATAAACAATTTGATTTTTCTAAATCATGGATCAAACCTAGTCATTTTGCAAGAACAAACATGAATATATATTTATCAAAATCTTATGATCCGTTGATCATCAAAAACTTATAAACTTTTGTTTTTTAAATAACATGATTTATAAAAATTTCTTTTATTTAAATATATCTTAAAATAGAAATAACATACTTCATATCTTTAAATCAATAATTGAGTAAATTAATTATTGTTTATTTTATTTCAAAATAAACTAATATTTATAATTTTTGTAAAGAATTCATGCAAAACATTTAAGTTAATTAATTAGTAATTAATTACTTATGTTACTAGAGTAAAAAAACGTTTAATCATAAGTTGTTATTACTATTGTTAGTTAATCTTTTATTAATAAGTTTTAATTATTTATCTACAAATCATTCTTCAACTAATAAACATAAAATAATTTATATAAACTTTAATTCATTTTTGTTAAACTCATTTTAAATAAAAAAATCTCCAAGTCCTCATTTGCCATAAGTTAATGATATATATATATATATATATATTAAAATAATGCCTAATTGATAAAACTAACATTATTTAACTTTTATAATCCCGATAATTAGTCTTTAAATTTTGTATTTTCTTTTTAATTTTAGTTCGTGAGGTTCGATCGTTTCAATTTCCTTAAACACACTTTTTGTTGTTATCTCAAGTTTAACTTCAATTTCAAGATGAGTTTCTCACACCCCCTTTTAAAGTTTTTTTTATTACTTTTGGGGGTAACACATGTATCATACAAAACTCAATTATTTACGATTTCGCTTACAAAATACAATTCGCTACATGGACTTGTGTGGTTACTTGTTACTTGCTCAAAATTACGTTCACATGGATTTCTTCAAGTAAGTATGATTATACGCCCCCTTTGCACTCAGGACCTTGTTGTTATGAGTGGAAAATGGCCTTATTATCCGAGTACGCTGGTTGTTACTATTGGGAAAGGATCTTATTTGCTTTTCACAAGTTTTCATGAAATTATATGGCTTTTATGTATTATATCAAACTATGTGAACTCACCAATTATTAAGTTAGTTGACATTATTTTATACATATGTACATGTATGCTTATTAGAGGATGAAACAAGAGAAGACACTAGACTTAGGATTATTAATAAAGTGTTTGATATGTTTCATTTCCTTGTAATTTTCTTATTTGCAAAACAGCTTATTATCTGGTCAATGTTACAAATTTTTTTTGATTATTTAATCTAATTTTAACTAACTAAGATAGACAAACGATGTCAAGCAGAAATTAAAAGATTGATTTTAAAACAATTTGAGTAAAATGCAACCTTCTCCAGGTTTCAGGTTCTAGGTTTCACACAAAATTCCTTTTGTTAATCGGACACCACATAGAGATGGTGTTGGAAAGTGGGTTAATTAAGTAATCAAAAACATATCTTTGTCATTAGGTCTTTTATAATTCAATTACCTTATTTACTAGTATGAATCAAACTACTCTATGTCACCCAACAAGCTACCATGTTTTGTCATCAACCGAACAAGTTGTACAGTAAGGATTACTAACACATGAAAATGGTTTAGATAACCACCACATCAAATTGTTTATATAACGTTTTCAATGTCAAAAACAAATCCAAACATGAATAAAACAAAGTTTAATGTTTAATCTAAACAAACTGTTCACCCGGAGGAAGTTACAAATGGTTTGCCTTGCATCTTCATCTTGATAAGCTTGATTATGGAGTGGAAGGATGAAACCATGGATGATTTGGTGATTGAGAGGTGTTAAGATATTGAAGAATTTCTCCCAAGTCGTCCTTGGTGGCTAGGGTATGAAGAATTCTCGATTTATGGTTTATCCCGGCTTAAATATGGAAGAAAACAAGCCCAAAACCCAATTCCCGTCAGACCTGGCCGTAGCCTACGACCAGGCCACCGTAGCCTACGCTAGGGCTGCAGACAAAGGCCTTCAGCCTCTGCCTTACGGCTCCTATTATGTCATTTTCGTATTCTTCTCATCGAGAAACCCAAAATTCATATATAATGGGTTCCATAACTCGTTTTATAGCCCCGGATATGCCCGTTTTACTTTAGATGCGTGCGAATCACTTTTGAACATCATTTTCTTTATAAAATCTTCATTCCAGCTCCGTTTTCCTTCCCGTTTGTGGCCACGTCTTCATATTTCAATTCTATATCATTTAATATATCATTAATTTCATTTCCACAGCATCATAAATGCTCAAAATTAGTTGCGTTAAGCTCTGCACACCTATAAACATTAAACCACTCAAAGCACTCGTGTTTGATACATATAAACAAATAAAACGCACGAGATTACATCCTATAAACGTATACTTTCACCCATACATCACATCCCCACACTTACCTTTTGCTTGACCTCAAGCAAACTCTCATGAAACACATACACCTCAATCGATGGTTCATTAATTATTAGTATTAATACTAGTGAGGTATAATATCATACCCAATTCCTAAGAACTGACACTGTCAAGGTTGATAGCCCACTAAACAATTTAATGATATGTTTTAAAACTATGGAACCACCAAAGGAGTGTACTTTATTTCCGGTTAAGATGTTAGTACACGGTTTTGAGTCTCGAGTCTTTGTAATTATCGTTAATGTATCTATTGTTTATTAAATGTAATATTTAAAGAGATATTAAGTTAGTTCGTTAAGGTAACCGTCTACTTCGTTAAGGATGTTTAACGAACTAGACTATAAGTTAATTTCCCTCCTGATTCGTTAAGGATGTTTAAAGAATCAGGGGGTGTTTCGTTATCCTTGTTTATTTAATGTATTGTAATGAAGTGGGTGGCTAGTTCGTTACGGAATGTGTAACGAACTAGACCCATCTTCTATATATAGTGGTTTCATCCACTGTTTAATTTAAGTTTTGAGTTTAACATATCGAACCTCTGCCCAATTGTTCTCTCAAGCTTCACCTTAATATTATACTTGCACATATATATATAACTAATACTAATATATAACATTAACATATTAATCAATATAGAGCATCATAAACTATATCGGTTTATAGTTTATTAAGCTTTGGATCTGAGATCTGAGGTGTTTCACAAGCGGTATCAGATATTTCGGTTGCTAGATTACTCGTGATTTGATAATTAATTTGTTAATTATAGACTGTTTGGTATAATTTTTGGTATTAGTGTGTTTACGGTTTGATTTGGATCAACTGAGTGTGAATTGGACTGGTTATGGATTGATTTGGATTCGATTTGTGTTTGTTAAGGTATGAGGAAGGTCTTGTGAGTTGGAATTGGAAATTAGTTTGGTTTTGGATTGTTTTGGTCTGGATCTGAATTCGGCTGAAACAGAGGTTTTGATTTTGATTGAATTCTATGTGAATTTGATTGAAGTATGGATTGATTGGACTGAATTTGTGATTGGTAAAGTATTAGAACGTGTTTGTGGACTGGAATTGGATTTTGGTTTGGTTTTGAATTAACTTGGTTTGGATCGGGATTGACCGAAAACAGAGTATGGATTTGGTTAATTTGGACTTGAGTTAATGCTAATCGGTTACGAGATTGATTGAGTGGTTTTGCGTCGTGTTTCCGAGTCATTTGATTGGTCATTTGTGCAATCTGGTGTTGAATTGATTGAGTATTACAGATTTGGGTTTTGGTTTTGGGGTTCATAATTTTCCAGAAATCTGGAAAGGAAGTTGAAGATTTGAAGATCTTCATCTGTATTTGAAGATTCGTTAAGTCATCAACCAGTTCTTTAAGTATTGTTCATCAATTCGTTACCTAATTTGTTACCTGTTCTAATTTGTGTCAGTCAATTCGTGTGACACGTGTCTTACTTCATTAACTTTAATTCCAAAAACTTTTGCCACGTGGCAATAGTTGTCAGAGTTTGTTACAACCGTTTTAACAACCTAATTCACTATTGTTGATTCGTTATCAACTGTAGCTAATTCGTTATCTTGGTTCTTCCTCTAATTCGTTAACAGTGACTTAGTGATTCGTTAAGGAAACTCAGCAATTCGTTACCTTAATTCTCTAAGCTTTTAACTCCTTGATTCGTTAAGAGATCACCTGATTCGTTAACCTATTTCGTCAATCTAATTCGTTACTTTGACTTCATTCGTTAACCCAGTTCGTTATAACCTATTTCGTTGTGACTATTCTTGATTATTTACTGTTCACTGTCCACAGTTCGTTAAAGTATTTTCAAAATTAATTCTTGAACTTGGATTGTCTTGTCATTTTTTCAACATGGCTGGTATGTATGCTTTAGCTTCTAAAAATATGTTAATGCAACAAATGTCGCAACTGGACACCGAGATTGGTTCACATTCAAAATTTCCACATTTAATGAAATTTAGCGATTTTGCTAAATGGGCACCCCGTTTCCGTGCTCATCTAGGGTCGGTTCACCCTAATTGTTCTTATTGCTTGGATGAGGTATATACTGTTCCTATGATTGGAGATGAGACTATTGGATTTACACCTAAGGCCATCTCTCAATACTCTCAAGAATAAAAGAAAGCATTACAGATTGAAACAAAAGGCTACTCTACTCTTACAATGGCTTTACCCGAAAACATCTTTCATCAAGTTGGTAGCATAACGATTTGTGCTTCATTATTTCAACACATTCGTATGAGGAGTATGGGTAACACCACTGAAAGCAAGAAGGTTATGCTCAAGTTTCAATTTAGAAACTTTAACCTACTTATGGGTGAGACTGTCGAAGAGATGACAACAAGGTTTAATCATCTGATAGCTGAAATGGACAAGATGAAGTTGGAAACTTCTGAAATTGACAATATTGACACCATTAAAAGTGCTTTACGAGTTCCTATTCGACTTTCTTAATGGTCCTTAAAGAGAATAATTACTTCAACAATGAAGATCTGACAGCATTTGAATTCATGCAAAAGATCGAAGCACGAGAATAAGATCTTAAATGTCAGAAGTCATCTAAGGATAATCAAGATCCTGCCTTTTATGGTGGAAGTATGCCGTTAAGTTCAACTATTTCTCCTATCACCGCATGTTTTACACAAAATGCAAGTGATAATGCTCCAACTATTTATAGTGATCCACGTGCTTGTTTCTACACTACTGGACATTCTGGGTCACTGGCGCTTCTAGTTCATCTAGAGGGTCTGGAAATTCTTCACATGCAAATCAATTCTCACCACAACCAAATGTAAACATGAGAGGGGCCGAACAAAACTTTGCTTTCTTGTCTTCCTTCATGACTTCATACGAGAATCTGGTTAGTAGTAAGATTGAAACGAGCGATTTGACTGATGAAGACTATGATCAAATTGATCCTGATGATTTAGAACTTATGGACTTGAAGTGGAATATGGCTATGATCGTCAGGAAAGTGAAAAATTTTATGCAAAGAACCGGCAAAGATCTTCCATCATTAAACAAGAAGTTGGGTTTTGATAAATTAAAGGTTAAATGCTATAACTGTCAAGAGTTTGGGCATTTTGCTAAAGAATGTGATAAGCCAAAGAAGGAGTACACTAGTCCCAGAAAGCAAGATCAGAATTCATTTGGTAAAAGTGGAAATGATGCGGGAAAGTCTTCTGGGTCACAAGCTATGCTGTCCAACATGGATGGAACTGATTGGTCACAAAGACTGTTGTGTAATGATAATCTAGCTAATCTGGCTATGTTCGAGTCAAAAGAAACTTTTGAAGATGCAAGTGGGAGTGAGCTATCGTCCGACAATGAAACTGAGTCTGATTCTGACGACTCGTGTGGAAAACTTCCAACTACTTTTGCATGCATGGCCAAAATCAATGAAGTTAGTTCTTCTGTTTCTTGTATTGAATTTGAGAAAAACCAGCCTAAGTTAGATTCCCTGAAAAATCACAATGATTGTTTAATGAAAGAAATTGCTTCACTAAAGGATACTTATCGACAATCTCTAGAATCTCAAATGAGATCTCGAGAGAAGATTGAAGCTTTGTCGACAAGTAACCATGATCTCAAGGTCGAGTTATCTGTTAAAATTACAATCAACGATCAAAAGTTTCAAGAAATTTTGAAACATAGATCAAAGATAACCG